>NC_041390.1:131492663-131528110 GCF_002162155.2 Triticum dicoccoides | reverse complement strand
TACAATACCGGTATGACCCCGAAACTTCCCGGTGTCCGTTTGACAACTTCCCATATATAAATCTTTACCTCCGGACCCTTCCGGATCTCCTCGTGACGTCCAGGATCCCATCCGGGACTCCGAACAATATTTGGTAGTCACATACTAGTCTTCCTAATAACCCTAGCGTCACCGAACCTTAAGTGTGTAGACCCTACGGGTTCGGGAGACATGCAGACATGACCTAGACGCTCTCAGGTCAATAACCAACAGCGGGATCTGGATACCCATGATGGCTCCCACATGCTCCTCGATGTTGTCATCGGATGAACCACGATGTCGAGGATTCGATCAAACCCTGTATGCAATTCCCTTTGTCAATCGGTACGTTACTTGCCCGAGACTCGATCGTCGGTATCCCAATACCTTGTTCAGTCTCGTTACCGGCAAGTCACTTTACTCGTACTGTAATGCATGATCCTGTGTCCAACACCTTGGTCACATTGAGCTCATTATGATGATGCATTACCGAGTGGGCCCAGAGATACCTCTCCGTCATACGGAGTGACAAATCCCAGTCTCGATCCGTGTCAACCCAACAGCTACTTTCGGAGATGCCTGTAATGCACCTTTATAGTCACCCAGTTACGTTGTGACGTTTGATACACCCAAAGCACTCTTACGGTATCCGGGAGTTACACGATCTCATGGTCGAAGGAAGAGATACTTGACACTGGCAAAGCTCGAGCAAAACGAACTACACGATCTTTTATGCTATGCTTAGGATTGGGTCTTGTCCATCACATCATTCTCCTAATGATGTGATCCCGTTATCAACGAAATCCAATGTCCATAGTCAGGAAACCATGACTATCTGTTGATCACAACGAGCTAGTCAACTAGAGGCTCACCAGGGACATATTGTGGTCTAAGTATTCACACGTGTATTACGATTTCCGGATAATACAGTTATAGCATGAATAAAAGACATTTATCATGAACATTGAAATATAATAATACTTTTATTATTGCCTCTAGGGCATATTTCCAACACATACCTAGTTCAATCTCATTACTGGCAAGTCTCTTTACTCGTTCCTTAATACATCATCTCGTAACTAACTCCTTAGTCACTTTGCTTGCAAGCTTCTTGTGATGTGTATTACCGAGAGGGCCCAGAGATACCCCTCTGATACACGGAGTGACAAATCCTAATCTCGATCCATGCCAACTTAACAGACACCTTTCGAAGATACCTATAGAGCATCTTTATGATCACCCAGTTACGTTGTGACGTTTGATAGCACACAAGGTATTCCTCCGGTATCCGGGAGTTGCATGATCTCATAGTTAAAGGAATACGCATTTGACATTAAGAAAGCAATAGCAATAAAATGAACGATCATATACTAAGCTAACAGATTGGTCTTGTCCATCACATCATTCTCCTAATGGTGTGATCCCGTTATCAAGTGACAACACATGTCTATGTTTAGGAAACCTTAACCATCTTTGATCAACAAGCTAGTCTAGTAGAGACTTACTAGGGACACAATATTTATTTATGTATCCACACATGTATTTAAGTTTCCGATCAATAAAATTCTAGCATTAATAATAAACTTTTATCATGAATAAGCAAATATAAAATAACAACTTTATTATTGCCTGTAGGGCATATTTCCTTCATGGCCTATGTTGGTGCTCCCAAAAGCTTCTGGACTTGAAACTTCCGCTGGATTTTTTTGAATGTTTGTAAGCCCGGTAAAATTGTTTTTCCAAAGAAAACCAAAACAATAGAAAACATCAACTAGCACTGGTTACTAAATTAATAGTTTAGTCCAGTAAAACGATATAAATTTGTGCCGAAACTACGCCAAAATGATGTAAACATGCATGAAATAATAAAAACTTATAGATATGTTTGAGATGTATCAACATTGTCAATGGGACAACCCAGATGGACGGTATGGATATCACGGGAAGTCCGTAGGGACCGATAAGTGAGCCCAGAGCTCTACGCAGGTAACCAATCAGCCCTACAATCCAATGAACCTTATTTTCTCTTTGAACGATGACATTCAAATGATTTGAACATAGACCTGCCAACACTCAGGGAATTTGAATCTCACCACCCCTTCCATCTCGCACTGCTCTTCCCGAGACAACCGATTGATGTGCAGTCTTGGGGTAGGTAGCATCATCACCGGGGGAGCCGCGCCCTCCTGGGCCTCACATTGCGCCTGCTGGATTTTCTTGCCATGTGAGAGCAGATCAGAGATGGGGGCTATGGTGGAGGAGGTGGTGTTGGGGCAGAGGGGAAATGTGAGGTGGAAGGAGATAGGGGATGGTTCGGTCGTCGGTCAGCCTTTTCGCCTCTCATTTTTCCTTCCATTCTCCTAATTTTTTTTGTTTATCATTGTGATTTTGTGTCTTTCGAAGATGACAAGCTTGTGCTCTCGCGAATAATACTTCTGCTACCTGTGTGTCACAACAGTAGTGTACCTGTACTTTGTTGTGCAATACACGATGAGCATCACACCTCGCACAAAACATGAAGCACACCTTCACGTGTGCAGCACACCACGTAGTACACCTTTACATGTTGCGCAACACACGTTTGTGTGACACACAAACACACCTTCACACCCATGACACACATTTATGAACCTCACATGGACTTTGTAAGTACATGAATTTTTTTTTGTGACTTTTGTTCTTGAAACAGACAATTTTGACATGTCACCCCTTGTTGACCTAAAGAAGGAAGCTTTGAGTATCCCTAAGATGCCGGCGAACTTAAAGATCTCCAAGGTTAGCAGGAAAGTTAATATGGTGGCACACGAGATTGCGAAGTTTAGTTTTATTAATAAGTATGATGGTGTTCTTATTAATAGTGCTACGTCCTGTGTGGCAAATTCTGTAACGAATGATTGTATGAATATTTTATTTTAATTAATACATGGGTGGGCTTTTCCAAAAAATAAGTACACGATTTTTTCAATACATGAGCATTTTTCAAATATGCAAGGAACATTTTTGTATACTTGAACATTTTTGAATATCTGAATACTGCAAATACTTACATGTGCACATGTGCACATCTTTTATAAAATACACAAATATATTTTTATAAAAACATTTATGTTCACATGAGATGATCATTTCTAGTGCGTACATAGGCAGATTTACATTGAGATACTTGAACATGTATTCCCTTTTTTTGCAATGTAGAAAAGTTTAAATATTTAAACTTATTTTAGAAATGTTTTTAAAACATATTTCTGAAAAATACTTTTGTTGTCTTTTTTTGCGGGGAATTCAGAGAACTTTATTCAACAAAAACGCTCCTGGGGTAGTCAGCCATTAGGCTTGTGACCAGGAAGGAAGGTGCCAAGCTCAGCCAACCTTCGCTAACCATCAGCGCAGAAGCATGTTTTGCACAGAAATGGGCCGGTTGATTGGCTGATCTGTATACATGCTGAATTACAAAAGATGAAAAAATGTAGCTAGTTATCCAATTTCATGAAGGATCGGTGCCACAACCGACAAGGAGTTGCGACGAGAATTCCATTGATTGACAAGTTCTTGACAATCTGTCTCCAATATCACATGTGGAAAGCCTCGGAGTTGAGCAAATATCATGCATTCCCGCAGAGCCAACGCCTCAGTGATGAACGGGTCTGTTACTCCTTCAAAAGGTTTTGCTCCATGCACCAAGGAAAGAGGATGGCGACCTTGCCACTCTACCAACGCCAGCTTTGTTTGCATCAAAATTTAGAGCGGCGTCAGTGTTGATTTTAACACACCCTTCTGTAGGAGGGTGCTATCCATACCCTGGTAAAATTTTTGCATGCTCATTAGGGATGTCTAGTAGTGCTAAATCCTCTTCAATGCGCCTCATTGAGAACACTGGATCAATCTGCTGCTCATCGTGTATCAAGCAATTTCTGAAGAGCCAGATTGATTGATGCATGCATTATTGCATTGCTCACATGTCAAGAGATTCTGAACTGAAGCATGTTTGTTATTGGACGTTTGGATGCCTCGACTCCATCTTGTTACTTGGTCGTGTGATATCCTATGTGAGGACTGGTTCAATGACGCGACCAAGTAATAGGATGGAGTCGAGGCATCCAAACGTCCAATAACAAACATGCTTCAGCTCAGAATCTCTTGGCATGTGAGCAATGCAATAATGTATGCATCAAGTCCTCTTCCATAGCAAAACACACCCGGCAAGTGTTGGATTCTTTTATGTGACGACGTTGTAAAGAACATTCATCAGATAAAATGCCTCTTACAACCTGTCACCAAAATACCCTCACTTTAGGCATCACCTTGAGCTTCCAAAGAGTTTTCCACATTTTGTTGTTCTGTCAGTGAGGTGCCCGTACCAGTCCCTTCCTCTAGAGCATGCCGCTCTTTTTGATTCACAAGAGTACGATACGTAGATTTAACAAAGTAGATACCCGACATTTTAGGCGCCCAAGCAAAATAATCTTCTCCCCCACTAGACTGGAGCGGAATGTTGAGGATTGCCGCCGTGTCAGGTTACTCCGAACTAACTCAGTCCGCCAAGTCCAATTGTCAGTATCAAATCAATTCACTCACCATCTCCAAATTTGTACGTGGAGGCTTGAACATTGGACCAAGTGTTAAACTCCCTGCCCCCCTTTAGCATATTTTGATTCTTTTCTGAGAAGTATAGCTGGCCAAATGGGTCGGTTTTTTCGGGCCGGCCCGTGAGCACGCCGGCACAGCCCGCCTTGGGCCAGGCACGTCACGCGGCATGCCTTGGGCCGTGCCTGGGCCTGGAGGCTGGGCACGCGGGCCGGCACGGCATGACCCGATTAAGTTTATTTTTATTTTTTTTATACATCTATATATGGCCCAACATGTAAAAATAGGTTAAAAAACGCTCAGTGCGTCAAATAATAGGCTAAAAATGTGCGGCCCACCGTGCTAAACGGGCCAACGTGTCGGCCCGTTTACTAACTTTTTTTTTGAGGGACAATCCAATCTTTATTAACGATCAAAGACCACAGTTCGTGGAATACATCTTGGATTATGGGGATTACCTAGCCACACATGACGTCCAAGGCCTAAAGAAAGTGCATGTTTTGCTAAGCTATGCGCCTCAATATTAGAGTTTCGGTTTTCATACATGAAATTACACATAAGATGACGAGCTCTCCTTCGAATCTCCTTTATGACAGTACCATATTTCCCATTGTTTTATGAAGTTATATCGCCCACCACCTGCCTTGAGTCAGACGAGATAACCATATGATGGATGTGTAGGTCCTCCGCCAGTGATAATGCTTCCCGACACGCCAAAGCCTCAATAGTAGCAGGATCTGAGATGCCCTTGAGAACAATTGCAGAGCTTCCAAGATACTCCTCACGATCATCTCTGCATACTGCCGCTGCTGTACCACCCCATGACCGGCAACAGGCGTCAACATGGATCTTAGCTGACCCTGTCGGAGGCGCTTTTGGCCTGATTCTCGAACTCCCCCGCTGCACCGCACTTGCCCCTGTGGCTGGTTTCCTTTCATTTATAATGTCCAGATCCTCCAAGTATCTTTGTATAAATTCCTTCGTGCTATGGGGACTTTGAAAGATGCCCTCGTGGATTGCTTTCCATCGAGAAAACCAAATCGCCCATAATGTTACTGCTATCTTGATGAACTCTTACATTAGCAAGGTTTCCATCGAAGAAAAAAGCCAGCACTTAGCACTGGAGTCTGAATAAGCTAGTAAGTTGTTTGCCAGCTATTCGTCCGCAAGCGCCCACGTACATCTTGCGACCGTGCATTCTAAAAGCGAATGTCTCCAGGAATCTGGTGCCTCACATAGTGCACACGAACTTGACGTTAACATATGCCTATGGGCTCATACGTCCTCTGTCAGGATGGAGTGTTTCAACAGACGCCATAGAAACATCTTGATTTTCCCTGAAACTTGTATATTCCACAGCCGTTTCCATGCTCCCTCTTCTCTGTTCGAGCTCGATGATCCGGCTGTACCCTCCAGCCAAGCCTCCCTTCTTCTTCTTGTGGACACTAACATATTATAAGCCGATCGTACTGTAAACATACAAGATCGCTCAAAGTTCCAGCTTCAAAAATCCTCCATATTCAGCGTACATATTGGGATGCTCAAGATTACAAGGATATCCATCGGCATAAAAACCTGCTGCACTTTCGCCAAGTACCATGTTGCAGATGTAGAGTCTATTAACTCAGACACAAATTCTGGAGGATTTTCCGAGATACACCCATAAGGACGTGCCTGGGCCTGGGGGCGCCGCACGCAGGCCGGCCCGGCCCGGCCCGTATAGTAATCGTGCCCTGGCGGGCCGTGCCGGGCCAGGCACGATTACGATGGGCCGGCCCGGCCCGTTTGGCCAGGTATGCTGAGAAGGCTGTGTCCGGCCCGGAGGCACACGTCGAAAGCCTAGCCCAACTCGGAGCCCGGTTCCTCTTCCTCCTCATCCCCTATATTCTTCGCCTCCTCCACATTTCTTCCTTCCGATCGAAGCCAACCTACCTCCGCCCGCTTGAGCTCGAGCGCATCCGCCGGAACCGAGGACGACTCTTCTCCACGCCGCCACCGCCGCCGCCGCCGCCGCCTCCTCTTCGGCCAAGCGGAGAACCGGTGCTTAGGTATTTACCAGTAACCCTCGACTCAGCTTCTCCGCCTCTTTTAACCCTTTGCCGGCACCGATCAATCTCTCCGGTACCTCCACCCGATTTCGCTCCCGCACCGGTCCGTGCGTCGATGCGATTGCCTTATCGTCAATCTAATCTGATCTCCTGAGCGGATAGATCCGTACTACGTGCATACCCTCGCCTGCTGCCAGTTCGTCCCTCAAGTACAGAAAAACGAAGTCTTTTTCTTTCTTTCATGCGTTTTGACGACGAGCAACCTCTCCCTGTAGTATTGTGCTAATTTAGTTGAAGTATATTGTGCTACGGAGTAGTAATTTACTTGACTCTGTCTCTGTGGACTCTGCATGTTCTGGAAGAATTTGTTAGTAGTGCTACCCCGGTTATCCTCCAGCAAGTCAGTAACCTTTGGGATTTGTGGAACTAAAGAACCTATTCACTCATAGTAGTACAGTAGGATCTGTAAATCTAATATCATGTAGAAATTGATTGTTTGGACTTTGGAGCCTGATTGCAGCTTTGTCCCCGTAAGATTAGTTGTCTTGGCTCAAATTGATTAACTTGACTACACCATATTGTGATCCTCTTTCCTGGCCCCTAGAAGCTACTACAGCTTATCAAACATCGAATGTCTGCAAATGTGTATCAGCAGTTTTGAATAGGTCTCATGTCTTCTGGGTCATGAATAAAGTGTGTGATTGAATGTTCGTTTTTCCAGATTGATTATGGGTGACTGTGTTATTGTATTATCTGCTTATGTTCACCATCATTTTAATTAAATGTTCCTGTTCCTCATATGCAGGTTCAAAAGGGGTTAACCTTCTTGTCCATGAATATGGTAAGTCCTTTAGACAAATTTGATCTTCCTATTAGCTGTTTCGAACTATGTTAGCTTCAGGAGCACATCATCGAAATTCAGACCTACAAACTCCTTGATTGAACTTGTCGGCGACTAGCCATAGATTCAACTAATCTGTGCACCACATGTGTTGTTATTCTCAAACCATGGATATCTTCTGGATTTATGAGCTAGTACGTGCCTTCGTTATCAGTTTGCATCTTTGCTATGCATTTGGTAATCAGTTACAGTTTTGGACATACCAGCACCTTTTTGCCATGAATAGTTTCCCAGTAATTATCTATGGCTTCATCAATTGCTGAATCATGTTGCATGGTTCTAATACAGTTATTTGTTTTGACTAGTATTTTGAAGGCTATGGTTACCGTGGAAGTACTTTTGAGCAGACCTATCGCTGCTACCCTGCATCTTTTATTGACAAGGTATGTGAATCTTCTTTTCATGAGGTGCCTGCCATGTACCCCATTTGATAACTTGAAATATAAAATGTAGTGATATAGAAGTGTAATTTGATGTGACAAATTTGAATACTTTTCATACGTATTTGTAATCAACGTTATAACATGTTGATTGCAAGCAATTTAACAAGTAAAAATGATAATGGATGCGTTGTAAATTTGGAGTTGCAATCCTTTTGATATAGATCTTTATTTTCTAGTTCAAGTCAGTACCAATACAAACAAACTTTGCCCAGTGTTGATGCATGAGTTTTCATGCATTATCCACTTCTATAGTTCCATGGATCATGTGAGATCGGTATTTTCTCTGGAGTATTAATCTGATTTCTCGTCTATGTTCTGGTGGCATTGCTTCTGTCTGGTTAAGGAATGGTTAGAAATTGTATATCTACATGTTTTTTGTTCTCCCTCTCAACTGTGTTTGATTGTCGGCTTTTAATCTTGAGCATCTGATTATGACCCTTTCTGTTCCTAGTTAACATGATTTATAGGTTTTTTTTGACATGATTTATAGGTTGAGACAACTAAAAAAGTGATTTCTCAGTAACTAAGTACATGCTGCCTGTCAGCATGTTTCCATTCACTTTGCGGCCTTGTCTCATTAATGTATAGAAGAATCTAGCGCGAAAATTGATATCTAAACACGGGTACTTTGTGCCCGTTATTTTGAAGTTCAAAAAACGAATTTGTACGGCTTGAAAAATTCCAAAATTTTGTGTGCATGCATGTATAGCAGTGCAGTATAGCGTGCCAAAATTTCACCAATATACGTGCCTCCATGCGAGAGATACAAAAAAGACAAAATACATGCAAATTGGGGCCAGTTTTTTTATTTATTTTGGACCGAAATTTTGTCTTTTTTCTGCAGCGTACAATACAACAATTTTTTGAACGAAATTTCACACGTACTTAGACCACATGCATGCATATTCATGTAAAAAATTTCAATTTTTTTTAAATGTTTTAAGCACTTGTTTTGGGGGGTTCAAAATAAAGTGCTCCTTTGCCCCCATGTTCTGAAAATACGTTTTAAATCTAGCGGAATTATTACTCTTCAAAGTAAAGTATTATTTTCCATGAATTTATCTGAAAGATCTTTTGTACCCTTTCTTGCAGCCACAGCTTGAATCTGGTGACAAAAGTATGCTCTCTCTTCACTAATTTCCTTGTGTCTTTAAGTTACTTTTGGCAGTTGAAATGATTATTACCTTTTTTCTTTTCAGTTATCATGCCACCTTCGGCACTTGATCGTCTTGGTAAGTTGGCAGTGTTAGTAAGAGGCATATGTTGATAGTTTACTTTGTTTCTGCGTTTATTCTGTGCACTATTTCCACTAAATTCCATAGTTAAAGAAGGCGCGCCTAAGCGAGCGCTTAAGTGCGCCTAGGCTCTAGGCGATATCAAAACGGCTAGGACATAACTGCGCATAATTGTGCATAAGCATGCGCTTTGATCAGAAAAGCGCAAGGCGGTGGCAAAACGCACAATTAACGCCTAGCGCTTTTTTGAACTATGCTAAATTCTCAAATATATGTTACTTCCTCTGCAGCGTCTCTGCATATTGAGTACCCTATGCTATTTGAAGTACGCAACACAGCAGCAGAACGCACTTCACACTGTGGTGTCCTAGAGTTCATTGCAGAAGAAGGGATGATCTACATGCCATACTGGGTAGGCCCAGGTTTAAGATATTTTCACGCTTACTTTTATGTGATACCATCATCTCAATCAAACTAACTACCATGTACTCATCAGATGATGCAAAATCTTCTTTTGCAAGAAGGAGATATGGTGTTTATAAAAAATGCCAACCTCCCAAAGGGCACATATGTGAAGCTGCAGCCTCATACAACTGACTTCTTGGACATTTCAAATCCCAAAGCAATGTTAGTATTGTTCTGATAAAACTATTTCCTTTTCCTTGGGAACTTCTTTGCCTTATTTTGCTATGACTGTTGTCTGTTGCACCGTCACTGGAGTTTCCTTGTACGAGTAGTGTGAGATCTTAAGAATACTAATTTCCTTTTTTTTGCGAGGGAAGAATACTAATTTCCTGTTCATGTCATTATTGCAGCTTGGAAAAAACTTTGCGGAACTACTCTTGTCTAACCACTGGTGACAGCATTATGGTGGCATATAATAACAAGAAGTACTACATTGATATAGTTGAAACAAAGCCTGCCAGTGCTATAAGTATAATTGAGACTGATTGTGAGGTTGACTTTGCCCCACCACTTGACTATAAAGAACCTGAGCGACCAAAACCTACTGCTCCTCCCAGCGCTGATCCTGCTGCAGGTAGCTTTCTTGCTTCGTGCTTAACTGGTAACTTTTGGTGGAATGCATCAATATATCTTGCCGTTCATTAGTAAGGAAGGACCTGCATGTTGCTATTGCAGAGGCTCAAGATGAGGAGGAACCAAAGTTCAGCCCCTTCACTGGTCCTGGAAGGCGCTTGGATGGGAAGCCTGCTAAAGATTTGGATGCATCATCCTCTTCGCCTGCAAAGCGACAAGCTAATGCAACCAACAGTGTTCAGCCCTCAGCAGCCTCCACACCACAGATCACGGCGCCACGTAAAACCACAGGAAAGCTTGTCTTTGGCTCTGGTGGAAGCCAGTCATCAAAAGGAACAGAAAAGGTTTGTGTTCTGTAACATGCAGCTTTTAAACGCTAGTGTCATCTTAACATCTTGTGCATCAATGCCAGGTGCCCGACAAGGATGCAAAGGAGGATCCGAAGAAAGAGGAGCCGAAGTTTTCAGCATTCACGGGAAAGAAGTACTCCTTGAAGGGCTGAATGCCAGAGTATGTATTTATCAGCACTTCCTGTCACAAACATCATCAGGGCTAAGAGTTCAGTCAGCTACTGTTTAGTTTCCTGATCCCTTGGGAGCTGGGGCATCTTTCGGTGGACTACCAATGCTTCTTTTCTGTCAACTGTGATCCTTATGTCAGCCGCCGTGGGTCAGTTTGGCTGATGTGTACAAAGTATTTCAATGTCTGTTCATGGATTCTTAGCGAGTTACTACACATTGCATTTGTTTGCGCTGTTAGTTCCTGCACCAGCACGTTTCTAGTTGATCATACTTTTCTTGTTTGATGGAAATAGCTCTTAACTTTATTTTACCCCCAAATGATAAGTGCCACACGTATGCCACTTATTAGGTCCTTCTAAAGGAAAAGAGCTCTTAGCAAGGATTAGTCGATATGTATTCGAGTGACAGTTACAATGATTTAGCTTGTTAGCTCTAAAGTGAGAAAAGTACATAATCCAAAAAATAAACCTGGCTAGACGTTACTGATTAGTTCACCACAAACAAGAACTTTATTGATTAGTTCACCACAAAGCTTATCCAATGGTGCTTCTTCTACATGATGTTGGAGCAAAGGCACACGGTAGGTTGAAGATCTCACCTATGCACGTCTCAACCTGGGCATGGACAGCCTGGCCTGAGCCTGGCCTGAAAACCTGGGCCGGGCTTGGGCTTTGTTTTGCAGCCTGGAAGATAGTTTGGTCTGGGCTTGGGCTTTAATTTTTTTGTATTTTGGGCCGGGCTTGCACTAAAAACAGCATTTGGCCTGGGCTTTTGGGCTTCGGGCTTGTTTTTGGGCTGGGCTTGTGCTTGAATACAGGGAGTAATTTGGGCTTTGGGCTGGGCTCAGGCTTGAGAAATGAAGGTCGGGCTTTTACAAGCTTGGCCAAAGACCCGGCCCGGCCTGACGTTTGCCCGGGTTTATGCACGTCCTTAGCATCTACAATCAGAAATAAGGTAGAAAAGCCAACTCCAAAACACCATCCTTGCTTGAATTATTTGCGACATGGAGCAACGCTGTGAAAACATCGAGCAGCTGCATCCTAATCATAATTGTGCTCTGTTTTCGTTCACACCGATGGCATACTAAACCCCAATCACTTTGATTCTTCCTCGTGACCGCAAAAGAAGGCCTCCTGTTGCGCCACTGGTGTTTATCTCAGTTCCGCTAACATCAGTACCAATGCTTTGGTTTGCAGATGGAGCATTACTTCATAAAAAGCAAGCTAAAGGCCAGAGAAATAAAAAGATAAAAAAGCATAAATCTCACACGCAGGCCACCACATGAAACTTATTCATGGATCTCACGACTATTCACAAAAGTGTTGTATTTATACGCCCATAACATGCAGTTTTACTCTGAGGTCATGGATGATTTTATTTGAGGCAACCAAATGAGGTTACGAAGGGTCGCAAAGAAGTGATGCTTCTGTAAATGGTAAGTCCAGAGATCAAAATCAGTACAAATGTTTCTTTGTGGTAACCCAACTAGTGCGGACTAAATTTTGAAACACGCGGCATTTCTAGAGTACAAAATCCATCTCTGCCCAGATTAGTTCGAAATGTGGAGCTGTCCTCCTATGCTCTGTATATTTATGCTTTGAGTTGCATTCTTTTGCTCTAATGAGCATGGGAACAGCAAAACACAAACATAATGATGCTCCGACGCTCACCCGCTTTGATTCCACGGATAGAGAAATAATAACATTCCGCGATCACTCATGGACCAGTTCCTTGCTTGTTGGCAACAAGAGAAACAAGTGTGTCGCAAAATCTCTGCTATACTCATATCAGTTTCCTCTAACATCTCGACAAACTTTCAGTAACCCAATCAACCCCCTGCACTTTCATCTGCTGGCAGGAGAAATAAAAATATAAAAAGGCTATTGGAAAGTTATTCGTGGATCTCACTAGTTTTTTTCCGTGAGTACGCCAATGGCACTGTATCATATTCTTATATCAGCATTGTAGTCGCAAAGTGTTGTATTTATATGTCCATAGCATGTAGTTTCGGTTTGTGGCCATGAAGATCCCATGTTATATCCATGCAAATGGCGTGAAAGATCAGATTGATGATTCTCTCCTTCCGTTTGGGAAATGCTATCTGGCGAACGCGGGGAACCAGATCATGACGAACGCCCCCGGATCCGTTAGATCTGCATCTGACGGTGGCGTTTTTACGCCAAAAAACCTCCACAATTAAAAAAAAACTGCCATCGCAGTTTTAAAAAATGCCAACCCAACCTCCCCGCACACACACAAAACTGCCATGAGGCCTTTCGTAAATGCCATGCTTTCCAGTGAACGTTCGGATTGGTGTCCTTTCATTTTAGTCACGCAATATCAGTGTAGTTGTTATACACCGAGTCATAATTTCTGAAACTTTGTGACTTTGATTATGACAAATGTTGTAGGTGATTGTGATTGTGTGTCTGGGTGTAGCCACAACTTTTTCAATATATATATGCAGGACTACATAAATGTTGCTACATGAACCGCGGAACTTCTACTCCCTAATCAGCTTGCAAAACAGTCTTATATTATGAGACAAGGAGTATATTATGCAAATTTCAAATGAAAGAACTCAATATATTTTTACCGGACTTTTTGCATGCAAAATACTCCTAGTACTCATATACTACGTGATACGTCACAGTAGCTAGCTTCCGGATCAGGTGTGTCAAAAAATGATGTCTTCGTCCCTCTGGCCGTCGCCACTGTCCAGCATGGTGGCGGCGGTGCCGAGGGAGACGCCGCGCTTGAGTGCGACCTCGCCGGCGACCTTCTCCCCGGCGTAGAGCTTCGCGGACTCCATCTGGCGCTCCAGCTCGTGCTGCTTGACGGCCTGGATCTTCTTAAGACGGAAGAACTCCTCCCTCTCCTGCTCGTCAAGCTCGCCCCTGATGTACGTAACGGTGTTCTCCAGCTGCGGCTTCACCACGTGCTCCAGCGCGTTCACGCGCCGGTTGGTCGTCTTGATCGCCTCGTCCAGCGTCAGGAACGACGTCTGCAGCGACGCCAGCTCCACCAGCAGCTCGACGGCGCGGGCGTGCGCCGCACGGCAGGCCGACACCTGCTGCCCGCCGCCGGCGAGCCCGGCGAGCAACGGCGCCCTGGCGCCGGCGCCGTCCGTGAAGTGCTCAAAGCGGGGGAGGCGGACGCCGGCGATGTTGTCGTGGCGGGCGCGCACGCGGAGGCGGGCGGGGCCGGCGACGGACTGCTGGATGACGTGCCGGAGGGGCCCGCCGGCGACGTAGAGCGCCTCGGCGAGGGAGAGGGAGGCGCCGCGCATGGAGTCGCCCACGGCCTCCTTGGCGGCCACGATGCGCTTGAGGATGGCTCGGAACTGCACGGTGAGCGCGTCCGACTTCTTCTTGAGCAGCGCGTGGCCGCGGGTGGCCGCCGCCAGCCGCGCCTTGATCATGCCCATCACCGTCACCGTCGGCACCACGTTCAGCCGCTGTCCCTGCCCCGCCATGCCGCGCCGCCGCCGCCGGAAGCTACCTAGTGTTGGCTCTGTATACTTTTTCTTTCTGCGGAGAGACTCTGTATACTTCTTGATCTGGCGAGCTCGCACCAATTATAGATGCATACGCAGGCGCCAAAGGGACACGTCGGCGTGTGTCGGGATGGTTCAGGAGAAGATGACACACACTGACACACACGAGAGTGCAACATCTGGTGCATGGATGCTCATGCTATTTGGACTATCTTAAGACTTGTGTAGCTATCTGTTCAGTTGTTCATCGCCAGAAAACAGCTGAGCTGGTACACAAATAGTCTCTCGATCCGTTCGGCCATGCATTTTCTGGCTCAGATTCAACTTCATTCGACGAACCCGAATTGAGCCTATGTCATGCAAGCGCATATCTGCAGGGAATATGAAATATCTGGTCGCAAGTCCATCTGATCCATGGGTTTCAAACTATTGCTTGTTGATCACTGTTTTCACCGCTTCGAGTTTTTTTTACCTTTGGTCTGTGTTTATTTGTGCGTGGGTTGATGGTGATTGTGTGTATCCTAGCTATGTATAGTTCCATCGCATATGTGTTCATTGTGTTTGCATCCACTTGATGCTTCATGTTGAGATAATAAAATCCATCATTTGTCGGGAAAAAAAGTCCACCTGATCCCTATCTAGCTTTTGAACTATTTGCTCTTGTGGAGGGTAGGGTGGATGCGCCGTGTGAGGTCTATCTACCTACCGTGTAATCTCTTATATTTTATTTTCTATAAGGCTATGGTAAACCTTTGGCGTACCCTAAAAAAAACTATTTGCTTTTTGAGCTGTAGCCTGTAATGTGTTAACTCCTACTTCTGTTCCGTGTTGTTTTGAACTAAAACCACGACATGTGTTATGTTGTTTAACTCTATACTGCACATCTTTTGCGAGAACAATAAACCAAATATTATCAAAGATCCAAAGCTGATTTTATCTTGAAGGGAGATAGTAATACACGATACTTCCAATTGTTCACCAATGCTCGGCATAGGAAGAATGTACTTTTAGTCTCCAACAAGATAAGAGGCGGATCGAAGGTCAGGAAGTTCTCAAAAGCTCTATCACCAAATACCACAAATCTCTGTCCAGGGCGCTGTATGAAAGGAATTTCACCCTTGATGAAACCCGGACTGATGATATTTCACGAGTCACGGCAGAAGAGAATGACATCCTCACAACAGCTTTCTCTGAAAATAAGATGAGAGCTGCGGTGTTCCACATGAAACATAACAAAGCTTCAGGCCCTGATGGCTTTATCGCAGAATTCTATCAGAATTTCTGGAATGTCATTACATTGTTTTCATGCTGGCCAACTCGACCTATCCAAGCTGACCTTTGGTGAGTCGCCCAAAATTAAAGAGGCTGAGCGGATCCAGCAATTAGACCAATATGTCTTCTTAATGTCAGCTTCAAGATTTTTCCCAAAGTGGCTACTAATAGGCTCAACACGACGGCTGACCATGTCGTACGACCATCTCAAACGACTTTCATGCAAAAAAGAAATATACTCGATGGAATAGCAATCCTACATGAGACTGTTCCTGAGATGCATAAAAAACATGAGTGGAGTAGTTTTTAAGATTGACTTTGAAAAGGCTCATGAAAATGTCAAATGGTCGTTTCTTTACCAACCCTTAAGAACGAAAGGATTCTCAGATAAATGGCGTCAATGGATCCAAAGTTTTGTTACTCGAGGTAGTGTGGCTGTAAAAGTCAATGATGATATAGGCCATTACTTTCAAACAAAAAAAGGATTAGTTAGGGTGACTCCATGTCTTTAATGTTATTTAGCACTATTGCAGACATGTTGTCTATTCTGATTTATCGCACTAAGTGGGATGGTCATATTGCAGGAATAGTGCCACACCTTTGTTGGGTAACGTAGTAATTTCAAAAAAATTCCTACGCACACGCAAGATCATGATGATGCATAGCAACGAGAGGGGAGAGTGTTGTCCACGTACCCTCGTAGACCGAAAGCGGAAGCGTTAGCACAACGCGATTGATGTAGTCGTACGTCTTCACGGCCCGACCGATCAAGCACCGAAACTACGGCACCTCCGAGTTCTAGCACACGTTCAGCTCGATGACGATCCCCGAACTTCGATCCAGCAGAATGTCGGGGAAGAGTTCCGTCAGCACGACGGCGTGGTGACGATCTTGATGTTCTACTATCGCAGGGCTTCGCCTAAGCACCACTACAATATTATCGAGGACTATGGTGGAGGCGGGCACCGCACACGGCTAACAGATCAATGATCAACTGTTGTGTCTATGGGGTGCCCCCTGCCCCCGTATATAAAGGAGCAAGGGAGGGAGGCGGCCGGCCTAGTAGGAGGGCGCGCCAAGGGGGGAGTCCTACTCCCACCGGGAGTAGGACTCCTCCTTCCCTTGTTGGAGTAGGAGAGAAGGAAAGAGGGGGAGAGGAACAAGGAAAAGTGGGTTGCACCCCTTCGAATTCGGACCAGAGGGGGGGGGGGCGCCTCCTTCCTTTTGGCCTCTCTCCTCTATTCCCGTATAGCCCAATAAGGCCCATATACTCCCCGGCGAATTCCCACAACTCTCCGGTACTCCGAAAAATACCCGAATCACTCGGAACCTTTTTGATGTCCGAATATAGTCGTCCAATATATCGATCTTTACGTCTCGACCATTTCGAGACTCCTAGTCATGTCCCCGATCTCATCCGGGACTCCGAACTCCTTAGGTACATCAAAACTCGTAAACTCATAATATAACTGTTATCGAAACCTTAAGCGTGCGGACCCTACGGGTTCGAGAACTATGTATACATGACTGAGACACGTCTCCGGTCAATAACCAACAGCGGAACCTGGATGCTCATATTGGCTCCCACATATTCTACGAAGATCTTTATCGGTCAGACCGCATAACAACATACGTTGTTCCCTTTGTCATCAGTATGTTACTTGCCCGAGATTCGATCGTCGGTATCTCAATACCTAGTTCAATCTCGTTACCGGCAAGTCTCTTTACTCGTTCCGTAATACATCATCCCGCAACTAACTTATTAGTTGCAATGCTTGCAAGGCTTAAGTGATGTGCATTACCGAGAGGGCCCAGAGATACCTCTCCGATAATCGGAGTGACAAATCCTAATCTCGAAATACGCCAACCCAACAAGTACCTTCGGAGACACCTGTAGAGCACCTTTATAATCACCCAGTTACGTTGTTCCTCCAGTAAACAGGAGTTGCATAATCTCATAGTCATAGGAACATGTATAAGTTATGAAGAAAGCAACAGCAACAAACTAAACGATCAAGTGCTAAGCTAATGGAATGAGTCAAGTCAATCACATCATTCTCCTAATGATGTGATCTCGTTAATAAAATGACAACTCATGTCTATGGCTAGGAAACATAACCATCTTCGATCAACGAGCTAGTCAAGTAGAGGCATACTAGTGACACTCTGTTTGTCTATGTATTCACACATGTATTATGTTTTCGGTTAATACAATTCTAGCATGAATAATAAACATTTATCATGAACTAAGGAAATAAATAATAACTTTATTATTGCCTCTAGGGCATATTTCCTTCAGTCTCCCACTTGCACTAGAGTCAATAATCTAGTTCACATCGCCATGTGATTTAACATCAATATTCACATCACCATGTGATTAACACCCATAGTTCACATCGTCATGTGACCAACACCCAAAGGGTTTACTAGATTCAATAATCTAGCTAGTTCTCATCGCTATGTGATTAACGCCCAAAGAGTACTAGGGTGTGATCATGTTTTGCTTGTGAGAGAAGTTTAGTCAACGGGTCTGCCACATTCAGATCCGTAAGTATTTTGCAAATTTCTATGTCAACAATGCTCTGCACTAAGCTATTCTAACAAATTGCTCCCACTTTCAATATGTATCCAGAATGAGACTTTGAGTCATCTGGATCAGTGTCAAAACTTGCATCGACGTAACCCTTTACGACGAACCTTTTGTCACCTCCATAATCGAGAAACATATCCTTATTCTACTAAGGATAATTTTGACCAATGTCTAGTGATCTACTCCTAGATCACTATTGTACTCCCTTGCCAAACTCAGGGCAGGGGATACAATAGGTCTGGTACACAACATGGCATACTTTATAGAACCTATGGCTGAGGCATAGGGAATGACTTTCATTCTCTCTCTATCTTCTGCCGTGGTCGGGTTTTGAGTCTTACTCAACTTCACACCTTGTAACACAGGCAAGAACTCCTTCTTTGACTGTTCCATTTTGAACTACTTCAAAATCTTGTCAAGGTATGTACTCATTGAAAAACTTATCAAGCGTCTTGATCTATCTCTATAGATCTTGATGCTCAATATGTAAGCAGCTTCACCGAGGTCTTTCTTTGAAAAACTCCTTTCAAACATTCCTTTATGCTTTGCAGAACAATTCTATATTATCTCCGATCAACAATATGTCATTCACATATACTTATCAGAAATGCTATAGTGCTCCCACTCACTTTCTTGTAAATACAGGCTTCACCGCAAGTCTATATAAAACTATATGCTTTGATCAACTTATGAAAGCGTATATTCCAACTCTGAGATACTTGCACCAGTCCATAGATGGATCGCTGGAGCTTGCATATTTTGTTAGCACCTTTAGGATTGACAAAACCTTTTGGTTGCATCATATACAACTCTTCTTTAATAAATCCATTAAGGAATGCAATTTTGTTTATCCATTTCCATTCATAAAATGCGGCAATTGCTAACATGATTCGGACAGACTTAAGCATAGATACGAGTGAGAAACTCTCATCGTAGTCAACACCTTGAACTTGTCGAAAACCTTTTACGACAATTCTAGCTTTGTAGATAGTAACACTACTATCACCGTCCGTCTTCCTCTTGAAGATCCATTTATTTTTTATGGCTTGCTGATTATCGGGCAAGTCAACCAAAGTCCACACTTTGTTCTCATACATGGATCCCATCTCAGATTTTATGGCCTCAAGCCATTTCACGGAATCTGGGCTCATCACCGCTTCCTCATAGTTCATAGGCTCGTCATGGTCAAGTAACATGACCTCCAGAACAGGATTACCGTACCACTCTGGTGCGGATCTCACTATGGTTTACCTACAAGGTTCGGTAGTAACTTGATCTGAAGTTACATGATCATCATCATTAGCTTCCTCACTAATTGGTGTAGTAGTCACAGGAACAGATTTCTGTGATGAACTACTTTCCAATAAGGGAGCAGGTACAGTTACCTCATCAAGTTCTACTTTCCTCCCACTCACTTCTTTCGAGAGAAACTCCTTCTCTAGAAAGGATCCATTCTCATCAATGAATATCTTGCCTTCGGATCTGTGATAGAAGGTGTACCCAAAATTTTCTAGTGGGTATCCTATGAAGATGCACTACTCCGATTTGGGTTTGAGCTTATCAGGTTGAAACTTTTTCACATAAGCATTGCAACCTCAAACTTTAAGAAACGACAACTTAGGTTTCTTGCCAAACCATAGTTCATACGGTGTCGTCTCAACAGATTTAGATGGTGCCCTATTTAATGTGAACGTAGCTGTCTCTAATGCATAACCCCAAAACGATAGTGGTAAATCGGTAAGAGACATCATAGATCGCACCATATCTAATAAAGTACGGTTACGATGTTCGGACACACCATTACACTGTAATGGTGTTCCAGGTGGCGTGAGTAGTGAAACTATTTCACATTGTTTTAACTGAAGGCCAAACTCGTAACTCAAATATTTTACTTCTGCGATCATATCGTAGATACTTTTATTTTTGTTACATGATTCTCCACTTCACTCTGAAATTCTTTGAACTTTTCAAATGTTTCAGACTTATGTTTCATCAAGTAGATATACTCATATCTGCTCAAATCATCTGTGAAGATCAGAAAATAATGATACCTACCGCGAGCCTCAATATTCATCGGACCACATACATCAGTATGTATGATTTCCAACAAATCTGTTGCTCGCTCCATTGTTCCGGAGAACGGAGTCTTAGTCATCTTGCCCATGAGGCATGGTTCGCAAGTATCAACTGATTCATAATCAAGTGATTCCAAAAGCCCATCAGCATGGATTTTCTTCATGCGCTTTACACCAATATAACCTAACCGGCAGTGCCACAAATAAGTTGCACTATCATTATTAACTTTGCATCTTTTGGCTTCAATATTATAAAAATGTGTATCACCACGATCGAGATCCAACAAACCATTTTCATTGGGTGTATGACCATAGAAGGTTTTATTCATGTAAACAGAACAACAATTATTCTCTAACTTACATGAATAACCGTATTGCAATAAACATGATCAAATCATATTCATGCTCAACGCAAACACCAAATAACACTTATTTAGGTTCAACACTAATCCCGAAAGTATAGGGAGTGTGCGATGATGATCATATCAATCTTGGAACTACTTCCAACACACATCGTCACTTCACCCTTAACTAGTCTCTGTTCATTCTGCAACTCCCGTTTCGAGTTACTACTCTTAGCAACTGAACCGGTATCAAATACCGAGGGGTTGCTATGAACGCTAGTAATATACACATCAATAATCTATATATCAAATATACCTTTCTTCACTTTGCCATCCTTCTTATCCGCCAATTACTTGGGGTAGTTCCGCTTCCAGTGACCAGTCCCTTTGCAGTAGAAGCACTCAGTTTCAGGCTTAGGTCCAGACTTGGGTTTTTTCACTTGAGCAGCAACTTGCTTGCTGTTCTTCTTGAAGTTCCCCTTCCCTTTGTCCCTTTACTTGAAACTAGTGATTTTGTTTACCATCAACACTTGATGCTTTTCTTGATTTCTACCTTCGTCGATTTCAGCATCATGAAGAGCTTGGGAATCGTTTCCGTTATCCCTTGCATATTATAGTTCATCACGAAGTTCTACTAACTTGGTAATGGTGACTAGAGAATTCTGTCAATCACTATTTTATCCGGAAGATTAACTCCCACTTGATTCAAGCGATTGTAGTACCCAGACAATCTGAGCACATGCTCACTGCTTGAGCTATTCTCTTCCATCTTTTAGCTACAGAACTTGTTGGAGACTTCATATCTCTCAACTCGGGTATTTACTTGAAATATTAACTTCAACTCCTGGAACATCTCATATGGTCCATGACGTTCAAAACTTCTTTGAAATCCCGATTCTAAGCTGTTAAGCATGGTGCACTAAACTATCAAGTAGTCATCATATTGAGCTAGCCAAACGCTCATAACGTCTGCATCTGCTCCTGCAAGAGGTCAGTCACCTAGCGGTGCATCAAAGACATAATTCTTCTATGCAGCAATGAGGATAAACCTCAGATCACGGACCCAGTCCGCATCATTGCTACTATCATCTTTCAACCTAGTTTTCACTAGGAACACATATAAAACATAGGGAAGCAATAACGCGAGCTATTGATGTACAACATAGATATGCAAATACTATCAGGACTAAGTTCATGATAAATTAAAGTTCAATTAATCATATTACTTAAGAACTCCCACTTAGAAAGACATCCCTCTAATCTTCTAAGTGATCACGTGATCCAAATCAACTAAACCATAACCGATCATCACGTGAAATGGAGTAGTTTTCAATGGTGAACATCACTATGTTGATCATATCTACTATATGATTCATGCTCGACCTTTCGGTCTCAGTGTTCCGAGGCCATATCTGCATATGCTAGGCTCGTCAAGTTTAACCTGAGTATTCTGCGTGTGCAAAACTGGCTTGCACCCATTGTAGATGGACGTAGAGCTTATCACACCCGATCATCACGTGGTGTCTGGGCACGACGAACTTTGGCAATGGTGCATACTCAGGGAGAACACTTTTATCTTGAAATTTAGTAAGAGATCATCTTATAATGCTACCGTCAATCAAAGCAAGATAAGATGCATAAAAGATAAACATCACATGCAATCAATATAAGTGATATGATATGGCCATCATCATCTTGTGCTTGTGATCTCCATCTCCGAAGCACCGTCATGATCACCATCGTCACCAGCCCGACACCTTGATCTCCATTGTAGCATCATTGTCATCTCACCAATCTTATGCTTCCACGACTATCGCTACCGCTTAGTGATAAAGTAAAGCATTACAACGCAATTGCATTGCATACAATAAAGCGACAACCATATGGCTCCTGCCAGTTGCCGATAACTTGGTTACAAAACATGATCATCTCATACAATAAAATTTAGCATCATGTCTTGACCATATCACATCACAACATGCCCTGCAAAAACAAGTTAGATGTCCTCTACTTTGTTGTTGCAAGTTTTACGTGGCTGCTACGGGCTTAGCAAGAACCGTTCTTACCTACGCATCAAAACCACAACGATAGTTTGTCAAGTTGGTGATGTTTTAACCTTCGCAAGGACCGGGCGTAGCCACACTCGGTTCAACTAAAGTTGGAGAAACTGAAACCCGCCAGCCACCTGTGTGCAAAGCACGTCGGTAGAACCAGTCTCGCGTAAGCGTACGCATAATGTCGGTCCGGGCCGCTTCATCCAACAATACCGCCGAACCAAAGTATGACATGCTGGTAAGCAGTATGACTTATATCGCCCATAACTCACTTGTGTTCTACTCGTGCACAACATCAACGCATAAAACCTAGGCTCGGATGCCACTGTTGGGTAACGTAGTAATTTCAAAAAATTTCCTACGCACACGCAAGATCATGGTGATGCATAGCAACGAGAGGGGAGAGTGTTGTCCACGTACCCTCGTAGACCGAAAGCGGAAGCATTAGCACAACGCGGTTGATGTAGTCATACGTCTTCACGACCCGACTGATCAAGCACCGAAACTACGGCACCTCCGAGTTCTAACACACGTTCAGCTCGATGACGATCCCCGGACTCCGATCCAGCAGAATGTCGGGGAAGAGTTCCGTCAGCACGACGGTGTGGTGACGATCTTGATGTTCTACTGTCGTAGGGCTTCGCCTAAGCACCACTACAATATTATCGAGGACTATGGTGGAGGGGGGCACCGGACACGGCTAAGAGATCAATGATCAACTGTTGTGTCTATGGGGTGCCCCCTGCCCCCGTATATAAAGGAGCAAGGGAGGGAGGCGGCCGGCCTAGGAGGAGGGCGCGCCAAGGGGGGAGTCCTACTCCCACTGGGAGTAGGACTCCTCCTTCCCTTGTTGGAGTAGGAGAGAAGGAAAGAGGAGGAGAGGAACAAGGAAAAGTGGGCTGCACCCCTTGTCCAATTCGGACCAGAGGGGGGGCGCGCGCCTCCTTCCTTTTGGCCTCTCTCCTCTATTCCCGTATGGCCCAATAAGGCCCATATACTCCCCGGCGAATTCTCGTAACTCTCTGGTACTCCAAAAAATACCCGAATCACTCAGAACCTTTCCGATGTCCGAATATAGTCGTCCAATATATCGATCTTTACGTCTCGACCATTTCGAGACTCCTAGTCATGTACCCGATCTCATCCGGGACTCCGAACTCCTTAGGTACATCAAAACTCATAAACTCGTAAACTCATAATATAACTGTCATCGAAACCTTAAGCATGCGGATCCTACGTGTCGGGGATATACCCCGCGGCGTAAACCAGCCGGAAGTATAACCCGGCCGAACTAGGCGTTTCATTGGTAAACCGCCAGAGGATTGGCGGTTTACGTGAATGGCGGTTTACGTGATTGGCGGTTTACGTGTCTGGCGGTTCACTGGTATGACGATTCACGAGCCTGAAGACCCATTGGTGACCCGACGCGTGTTCCAGATGGATGACAAGGCCCAAGGCCCAACATGCCGGTTTATGATAATGGTGGGCCGGTTTAAGAGGAAAGGCATGATGAACATTTATCTTACAAGGAGTTAAGACCTGGACTTGTATCCGGTTTGTATTAGAGATAGACTAGTCCTAATCCTAATAGGAATCTACATGTAACCCGCCCCTCCAACATATATAAGGAGGGACAGGGCTCCCCAAAAGGGGACAAGATTCACAAGTTCCACAAGTTGGACAAGTTAGGTTTAGACAATAGCTCTCGAGATAGAGCACTCTTGTAACCGTGATCATCATCATCAATATCAATGAAGCAGGATGTAGGCTTTTACCTCCACCGTGAGGGGCCGAACCTGGATAAAACATCGCGTCTCTCGTCCCATTCAACCCCTCTCAAGCTACCACATAGATGCATTGGCCTCGCGACTAAGTCCTGACACTAAGGACATCTGCCGTGACAATTCCACGACAGTTGGCGCCCACCGTGGGGCCTGCGCACGGTGGTGTTGAGTTCTTGAAGGGATCTCATCTAGGGATCGACGAGCTCGAGATTTTGTCGGATGAGGAAGATCCGGCAATTTAGTGTTTTTTTGATCAGGAACATGATTAGCTTTGGAGCTAACAGATATGAGATTAATCAAAAAAGAAAGATTTTAGGGTTTTGTGTGCGCTGCCCCGTGCGTGGCTCCGTGACTCGCCGGATCCGAAGACCGATCTGTTTTGTGCACCGCAAGTCGAAAAGCAGCCGACCTGTCCAATTATGCTGCGATGTACCTTTTGCTGGTTAAGGTCTTGAGGCGACAGCGATGCAACAATTCACCAGGAGATTTGATAGATCACTGTTGCCTACTAATTGCGGGAAGGGACCTGAGACGATCTGTTACGTTGTTGCAAGTAGTACTGCAGTGCTAACAATTGACCTCATATAAAGCTTTCCAAGTGGTTGCTCAGGTCCGTTTCCGGTTTCCAAAAACTGCACATGGCTTTTAAAGAATCCAGAGATGATTTCCAACTAGGCTTGATGCGTCGATCTGCTATCCGAAGGATGCTGCTATTGTTTTCCTGTGTTCGCGGCTATTGCGACCCCAGAGAAAAAATATATATATACAACGACCCAGATGCGGATACAGCGACGACCCAGATTTGATAACGCCGAACCGCAGCAGCCTCAAGTCACGGAGTTGCCGCCTCTCCGATTTTCCGGCCTCGCCTGGAAGATGCCGCCGCCTGGAGTTGACCCTGTCAAGCCAAATCGCTTCTACTTCGACGCTCGCGGCCCTGACCAGCGCCGTCCCGTGCGGTTCCACCCCGCCGGGTCATAACTTCAACCAGTATATCGGGTTTAGCCCCGTCTCTGAATCGCCTTGAGCCGGCCCCGCCGGGTGGCGTCAAGTCGGCTGCCTGCCTATGCCGCTGCTGGCGGGTCACCGCCATCTACAACTGCTGCAGCAAAGGGCAGCCACCTTGTCGACCCTGCAGGTCAGCGCTATCGACCTGCCGTCTCGGGCGGTTTGGAGTTGAGCCGGATCTCTGCCGCCCTGGCCAAGTCAACTCTCACACGTCATACAAAGATGCATGTTTTATGGTCGCTGGACCTACAGCTGTGCCGTACCGCTGCTATCTCAAAAGTCCCGGAAGAAAACAGCTTGGACGCTTGGTGGATGTGGAGGCCCTTTTTACTTCAATCCCTACGTCCAAATGAATCAGGTGATATCCATCCAAGTTTGTTTTTGTTGTTTTTGTCAAAAAACAAGTTTATCTTTGCCTTGGTCTGTAATATTGTTTATGCAGAGCAATTATTTATGACAAAAAGTGATATTATACCACGGAGATGGAGGCACGCCAACATCTTTTGGCACGGGTGGTCGTCGTTACTCGACGAACTCCCGCGCCGGTTTACAACGCCGTGGCCGTATCTCGCGGCCGCACCGGTTCACAACGACACGGACAACTCACCCGTCCACCCTCGCGGCCGGTTCACGCGTCCGCGCCGGTCTACAACGTGGAGGACAATTTGCTCGTCCGCGCCGGTTTACAACACCGGGCCGGCTCATCTGCTTAGCTCCCACGGCCGACTCACCTGTGAGTAATTTCAGCTTCACCCAGTGATCATCAACTCCGCGGTGATAATCTTTGACCTGACGCATCAGGTGAAATCCATCCGGTATATTTTTATATTATATATTGCTTTCTTTTAAAAAAGAGGAGCCATTACTTTGTCTTGCAAGTTCTTCAATGCAGGACAGATTAAATCACAAAGCTCGAAGCTCTCAAATCCGGTTTAAGAATTTCTGGTTCAAAAAGGAATTAACTTCTCACAAGTTCGAGTTTAAGAGGCCGTCAGAAAATTTCCGGGTCATCAAAAAGTATTCTGGTTTATAATCCGGTTCAAGGGAAAGATGTCTTCCACGAAGCTTTGAAGCTCTCAATATCCGGTTTAACATCCGGTTCAAGAAGGATTTATCTTTTGCAAAAAGTTAAAGGGTGCCAAAGAGGACCTGCTGCCATGATGCACGGTTCAAACATGGGTATCATGCCTTATTGGCTTATCATATTATTGATCACTTGGGGGCTTTGGTCGTATCCGAACCATAGTCACACCTCTTGATCGGCGCAATGCCACAATATCACTTGGGGGCTTGGTCGTATCCAAACCAATGCAACACCTTTTGATAGGCGAAAGCCACCAGATCACTTGGGGACATGGTCAAGTCTGAACCAGTCACGCCTCTTGATCGGCCTAAGGCCACAGAATCACTTGGGGGCTTGGTCGAACCCGAACCATTGCCACGCCTCTTGATCGGCGTAATGCCAAAGCATCACTTGGGGACTTGTGGTCACGTCTGAACCATAGTCACGCCTCTTGATCGGCCTAGTGCCACAACATCACTTGGGGGCTTGGTCGAACCCGAATCATAGCTACACCTCTTGATCGGCGTAATGCCAAAGCTTCATTTGGGGACCTGGCTAACTCGAACCATAGCTACGCCTTTTTGGGGGCTTGGTCGTGTCCGACCATGGTAATGCCTCTTGATCGGCTCAATAGCCTCTTTTTGCAAATGGTTTTATCATTGTCTTTGCTTGAAATTTTGTTTTGCTAAATATTTCTTTTGTTGCGTTTTTAAACCGACAATTCTTAAACCGGTTCGACTGTCAAATTACAAATTGGCGGAACGCAGTCAAATCTTAATCCGGAGACTATCTGCCCAGTTTTATTTTCTGTTACCATCCTATTATGGAGTAAACCGGTGTTTATCACCACCCGGTACGGTTTTATCCTAAACCGGCATAATATGGAAGGAGTTATCAGTACTCAAGATTTGGGTTATCACCCTTACTACAAAAAGTTGGTAAAACCAACAATGTGATTCAATGTCACAGGTATGATATATTTCATATTTGATTATTCTTAAGTGCAGCCTTGGTTATAAACCCGGGTTATATGTTGGGCATTATGACCCGTCCGGCGGTAAACCGCCAGGACACTTTAAACTTGTTGTATGCAGAAACAGGTTTGTTAAACCGGCCTGGCTTTGGACTATAAGTCGCCAGTATATATATATTTGGATTGCGCCATTGGAATCATGCGCTTATAAATCATTGGGTTATATTATTCAAATAGCCAAGTTTGGCTGAATTTTCATTATGATATTGAATGCATAAGGTTGTCACATCCCTAGCTTCTGGTTTGCTCTGAGCTAGCTAGTCATGTGTGCATCATGTTTAAATTCTGAAATTTGAACTGAGGGAATTTTGGAAGCCTCAAAAACTTGAATAAAAGAGGGGCAAAAACCCTAGAAATCTCATTCATTGCTCCAAAAATGCCCTTTTAAATGTTTGATAATTTTTGGTAAGGGTTCTGGTCCCAACCAAAATATTGAACATTTTTAAGGAATTATTTTTGGGACTTTGGATTTAATTCATTAGCTATTTGAATTTGAATTATATTCATATAATTAGAATATAATTTCAAATACCCCCGGAAATATTTTATAAGCTTTTGGAAAAGTCCATCTAGCAATATAAAATATTCAGAGGAGTTTTTGGCATTGTTTGAATTATTTTAAATTCAAAACAGTGGCAAAATAAATTAAATAAAACAAAACAGAAGAAAAAAAAAAGAGAAGAAGCCTACCTAACTCACCTGCAGACTTACCTGGCGCTTACCTGTCCAGCCCAGCCGGCCCAGCTCCCCCACCTGGCCAGCCCAGCCCGCCACCGCTATTCCCCCCCTGTCGTCTTCCTCTGCCAGTAGGCAGAGGCGAGGCGTGGCGCGTGCCCGAGAGCTCCGGCCACCTCCTGCTTACCTGCTCGTCGCTGGAGGCACCCGAGGGAGCCACGCACTCCCCCTCACCCCCTGCACCTCTCCTTTCTCCCCCTGGACCCCATTCCTTCCTCTGCTTCCCTCTCGCGCACACCATCGAGCGGAGCTCGCCGTCATCGTCGCCGTACTCATGGCCACCGGCCACCCCTAGCCTCGCCGATGCACCCAGGAGCTCCGCCTCGACCCCCTCTTCCTCCCCACCGATCCACGGCCCTCCGGGAGCCCTGCATCGCCGCCAACGCGCCGTCTTCAACCTCCGGATCCGACGGCCCCCTCCGGTCAATTTGCGGCCTCAGCACGTCCCCGGCTACACCGAGTTGCTCCCCCTCACCGCTGTGAGCTCCTCTTCGTTCTCCCCCTCTCCCCACCATCAATTGCATCCCCTAGCCGTTATTTCTGTGATGGCCGAGAGCTCGCCGCCGCCGCCGTGAAGCTCGCCGTTGCTAGCGACCCCTGCTGACCATGAAGAGCACCTGGACGAGTTCGACACGTCCCGCAGATGCTTCCCAACCGCCTAGCTTGTTCATTTGGAAGCTGCAGCCCCGCGCCGCTCGAACCCGTAGCTCCGGCCGCCGCCGTTCTGGTCGCCGCCGTCGACCCCGGCCTCCCTGTGCCCCGCTGCGTGCGCCCCTAGACGCGCGGGAGCACGGGCTCCCTCCTGGTGCCCTCAGGGTGCCCAACCGCAGCCTGTAGCGCCGCCTCGACCAACTCCGGCGAGTTCCCGCCGCTGCTGTGGTCGCCGGCGTCACCTGTGACGTGGCGCCGGTTAATTAGTGCTAATAACCCCGCTAAACACCCCCAGAGCCACTGCCATGTGGGCCCCTGCGCTTAATTAGGTTAATATAATTATTCTGTTAAATTAGTGTTAGTGCCGTGGACCCCACGTGTCAGCTTTGACTCTGGCCCAGTCATCGTTGACCGGTCCCACCTGTCATTCACTCAATCCAGACCTGAGACACTGACCAGTGGGCCCCACTGGTCAGGTTTGACCCGGACCAGCCCCTGTTGACTCTGCTGAGGTCAGAATGACGTCATGCTGACGCAACATTCCTTTTCTGGAATTTAGTTTATTTTATAATAATCAGGAAATTCCAGAAAATTGTATAAACTTCTAAAAATCATAGAAATTCAACCGTAACTCCAAATTAAATAATTTATATATGAAAAATTATCAGAAAAATTCAAGGAATCCATCTGTACCATTTTCATGCATGTTAGAACAACTTATAGCTGCTGTTTAGCACAAATCAATTAAAGGGCATTTGAATAATCACATATGGAGTTTGAATTTGAATCTTGTATTCAAACCAACTTCATTTAATCTGTTGCTAGTTGCATTAGCCCAAAACACATTCATTTTGCCATGTCATGATCATGCATCATATTGTGCATTGCATTGATTGTGTTCCTTTCTGTGTTGCCGGTATTTATCCCCTCTCGATAGACGTGATACCGATGATGTGATCGTTGACACTGATGAAGACTCAATGCTATCTTCAGAAGTGCCAGGCAAGCAAAACCCCCCTTGTTCATTCCGATACAATCCCACTCTCTCGCTCCTGCTCTCTTTTACTGCATTAGGACAACAACGATTCATCTGTTACTTGCTGCGGTAGCTGAACCCCTTTATCCTTTGCATGACCTGTCATTGCCACAGTAAATAGATGAAACCCACTAGCATGAGTAGGAGTTGTTTGAGCCCTGTTGTGCCTACTCATTCATGCTCGTTTGTCATGCCTGCTACTGCTTAGAGTCGAGTCAGGTCTGATTCATCCGGGATGAATCAGAGGTGTGTGAACATGTCCTACGGTGTGTGAGCTAAGCGTGTGAACACGATTTGGTAAAGGTAGCGGTGAGAGGCCATGTAGGAGTACATGGTGGGTTGTCTCATTGCAGCCGTCCTCAGGAACTGAGTTCTGTGTTTGTGATCCATGATTCAGCTACTACCACGCATTGGGCCCAAAACCAATGGACCCTCTCGGCTTCTTGATCACCCTTGTCCTCTGTCCAGGAGTTGCAAGTAGTTTCTGGTGTTTGTAGTATGCTGGAGGCCGTGCGCAGCGCTGACCGTAGGGGTGGGCTGTGATGCGGTAGGCACGTGGCCGGGTAAACCGGGCGCCAGTTTGGTGTCACGGAACCCTGTTCACATCGTTTGGGGCTGTGAGCGAAACTCCGGCCGGATCTCCTCATGGATGGAACCCGAATAGGCGATAAACCTGGACTAGAGCCTTGAGTGTTTAGGCAGGCCGTGGCCGACACCCACGTTGGGCTTCCGCTTGAAGGTTGCCGAGTACATGTCGTGTAAACGGCGGTAAGTGGTGAGAGCGTGTGTGAAGAAGTACACCCCTGCAGGGTTAATATGATCTATTCGAATAGCCGTGTCCGCGGTAAAGGACTTCTGGGTTGCTTATATCAGTTCATAGACAAGTGAAAGTGGATACTTTAAAATGCGCAAGATAAGCGTGAGTGCTATGGATGGCGTTCTCGTAGGGAGACGGGAGCGGATCCATAGTGGTGTATTGATATGGTGAATATGTGGACTCGTGTGCGCCACCTCAAAAGAGTTACTCGCAGTCGTAGTTTAGGATAGCCACCGAGTCAAAGCTGGCTTGCTGCAGTTAAACCCCACCACCCCTTTGTTGATAATGATGCATATGTAGTTAGTTCTGATGTAAGTCTTGCTGGGTACATTTGTACTCACGTTTGCCTATTTTATGTTTTTGCAGAGAGACTTCGGTCTCGCTAGTAGTTCCGCGTGGACTTCAACGTTTAGCTTGTTACCTCAGCTACGATCTTGTGCCTCGGCAGTATCTGGTAGATAGTCAGGCTTCTCAGCCTTTTTCATTTATAGTTGTCTGTACTCAGACATGATAGCTTCCGCTTGTGCTTTGACTTGTATGCTCTGAATGTTGGGTCATGAGACCTATGTTTGTAATATCTCGCTCCTCGGAACCTATTGATAAATTACTTGAGTCATAGAGTCATGTTGTGATGCCATGTTGTGTTTGCACATATCGAGCATATTGTGTGTATGTTATTGAAATGCTTGGTATGTGTGGGATCTGACTATCTAGTTGTTTATCTTTAGTAGCCTCTCTTATCGGGAAATGTCTCCTAGTGTTTCCACCGAGCCATGGTAGCTTGCTACTGCTCCGGAACACTTAGGCTGGCCGGCATGTGTCCTTCTTCGTTCCTGTGTCTGTCCCTTCGGGGAAATGTCACGCGATGAATACCGGAGTCCTGTTAGCCCGCTACAGCCCGGTTCACCGGAGTCCTGCTAGCCTAGTGCTACAGCCTGGATTCACTCGCTGATGACCGACACGTTCGATGCTGGGTCATGGATGCCTGTCCCTGTAAGTCTGTGCCACTTTGGGTTTACGACTAGCCATGTCAGCCCCGGGCTCCTTATCATATGGATGCTAGCGACACTCTCATATATGTGTGCCAAAAGGCGCAAACGGTCCTGGGCAAAGGTAAGGCGACACCCGTGGGAATACCGAGCGTGAGGCCGCAAAGTGATATGAGGTGTTACATGCTAGATCGATGTGGCATTGAGTCGGGGTCCTGACAAAGGTTTTCACCGGATTATATTATCTTGAATAGCCAACATGGCTGGATTTTTATGGTTATTAATAACCATTATTATTGAGTTTTCAAAGTCGCTATAGCGCAATGTCTACTATTTTATCAAAGGATATGATTTATTCTACAATGGAAGGAATAGTTGTAACACCCTCGATGCGGCTATAGCTCCCACGTGTCGAGGCACGACTTAGAGACATAACCGCATTGAAAGCAATGTCGCAAGTTAGGCAATCTTCACAACATCCCAGGTAATATAGATAATAAAAGGGGAGATACATAGTTGGCTTACACTCGCCACGTCACACAAAGTACATAAATAGCATTACAACGTTCAAACACTCATGGCCCGACTACGGCGCCAAAATAAAAGGTAACCCAACATGCGACATGGTCCCGGTCACCCCAACTAGGCACCACTACTGATCGTCAGGGAAAGACACGTAGTATCAGCGTGAGTCCTCGTCGAACTCCCACTTGAGCTCAAGCGCGTCATCTGGAACGGAATCATCAGGCCCTGCATCTGGTTTGGAAGTAATCTGTGAGCCACAGGGACTCAGCAATCTCGCACCCTCGCGATCAAGACTATTTAAGCTTATAGGTAAGGCAAGGAAAATATGTGGAGCTGCAGCAAGCGACTAGCATATATGGTGGCTATCCTGTTCGCAAAAGAGAGCGAGAAGAGGTGGCAAAGCGCGAGCGAGTAACTAGAGGACAACCTGCACAAGCATTACTCCAACACCGTGTTCACTTCCCGGACTCCACCGAGAAGAGACCATCACGGTAACTCACATAGTTGATTCATATTAATTAAGTTAAGGTTCAAGTTATCTACAACCGGACATTAACAAATTCCCATCTGCCCATAACCGCGGGCATGGCTTTCGAAAGTTCAAATCCTTGCAGGGGAGTCCCAACTTAGCCCATGACAAGCTCTCACGGTAAATGAAGGAATAGACCTTCTCCCGAGACATTCCGATTAGACTCGGTATCCCGGTTCTACAAGACACTTCGACAAGTTAAAACAAATCCAGCAACACCGCCTGAATGTGCCGACAAATCCCGATAGGAGCTGCACATATCTCGTTCTCAGGGCACACTCAGATGAGCCGGACATCGGGTAGGCCAGCCCAGAGTTGCCCCTGGTAGCCCCGGACATCACTCGGTTGGACCAACATTTAGAGGAGCACTGACCCGGGGGGGGTTAAAATAAGATGACCCTCGGGCTCCGGAAACCCAAGGGAAAAAGAGGCTAGGTGGCAAATGGTAAAACCAAGGTTGGGCATTGCTGGAAAAGCTTTAATCTCGGCTAACTATCAAGGGGTTCCCATTATCACCCAACCGCATAAGGAACGCAAAATCCGGGAACATAACACCGATATGACGGAAAACTAGGGCGGCAAGAGTGGAACAAAACACTAGGCGAGAGGCCGAGCCTTCCACCCTTTACCAAGTATATAGATGCATTAAGATAACAAGGCAATATAATGATATCCCAACAAGTAAATAATTTTCCAACAAGGAACGGTCTCCAATCTTCACCTGCAACTAGCAACGCTATAAGAGGGGCTGAGCAAAGCGGTAACATAGCCAATCAACGGTTTGCTAAGACATGGTGGGTTAGAAGTTTGACATGGCAATTTTGGAGGCATGATAAGCAAGTGGTAGGCATCGTAGCATAGGCATAGCAAAAGAGCGAGCATCTAGCAAAGCAAAGATAGTAGTGATTTCGAGGGTATGATCATCTTGCCTGCAAAGTTGTCAGAGTTGACTGGATCCTCGAAAGCAAACTCAACGGGCTCCTCGTTAGCGAACTCGTCTCCCGGCTCTACCCAAACAAGACAAACAAGCAAACGGAGCATAATCAACCACGTGCAAACTTAAACAACATGATGCAAACATGGTATGCTATGCGGGATGCAATATGGGATGCATATGCAAGATTTGACAGGGAATGCATGAGCCTGGCCTCAACTTGGAAATCCAAGTGTGCCACTGGAAAGATGAGATGAAATCGCTTGAAAGCGATATAAAGATCACCAAAATCGGAGTTACGGTTTGGAAATGGCAAGTAATTCAAATATGACCACGTTCTGTGATTTACAGCAAGTAGCCAACTAGATGCAACAAGATGAGCATGCTACAGCACCCAAACATGACAACAAAATACATGGCAGGGATCCATTCATGATGCTTAACAAAAGACTAGCACTGAGCTACGGCCAATTCATCCATTAACAGGTTCAAACAAGCATGGCAAAAATGCATTTGGTAAACATATTTCAGACTTAGTGAAATTAACACTTGTCTGGAATTTCAGATCAGATAACACACTTTGGAGCATGAAAACTATATTCTACAGGAACTGAACATGGCAAAGTAAAGCATGGCATGGAGCTACTCAAAGAGCTTAACAAAAGTCCCTTAGTGACCTTGAGCCAAAAGGGATCAGGAAATACATTTGCAAGCATGTGAACATGGCAAAAACATAATCAGTTCTCAGACTTAGTAAAAACTGGAGCATGCTGAAACAGATATCAAGTAGGCATGTTTACGAGCTCGATGCACTCACTACAGAGCAAGGCATGACAATCTAAGCATGCACCCATCAAGAATACACAAAATACAAGCTAGACATGGCAAGAACAATAGCATAGCATGCACAGATCAACTACAACATCCTCGGCAAAATTGCTAACAAGTAGACAATCTGCCCAGATTTACGAAATGACAAAAGTAGAGCTCGATTGACTTAAGCTAGGGTGCTCCATAATTGCAAACAAAGACATGGATGGATAGAGCACTACAAGATCAACAAATCATCCTTACTGATCATCCTCAAAAGAGGCACGGATCACTAGGAAACAACATGAACATATGACATATTGAGATAAACAGCTCAAGGACTTTGTGGAAATGCTAAGTCCCTGAAATCAGCATTAACGAATGCACCACTTTGCAAGCTTGTGCTAGTCACCACACACATCACAAAAATACATGGATTGCACCTCTGGATAGATGGCAAAACATATAACAAAACTCATGAAGAGCTCAGGGGCATATCATGCACACAATAATCATGGCAAAAATGGCAAATATCTAATTGGAGCAGCAGATCTGACAATTATCTCAAATAGCATTCTTCCAACAGCATTTCGGGCATCAAGATGAACTCAAATGAAAATGATGCAATGAGATGAAATGATGTGCTCTCTGAGACGAACATTTTGATATTCTATATACCCAAAACGGAGCTACGGATGCGCAGATACAACATGATGAACAAGGGCATCTGAAACTGGAAAATGGGGACTTCGAAGAAAATATACCCTCCGGATCTAGGGTTACTGTTCACCCGGATCCGGATCTAGATCGAGCAAGCACGCCAAACGATGTTCACCGGGGAATGGCGCCGGAGTGGACAAGGGCGGCCGGAGCGAGGGCGGCCGGCCCGGAGCGTGGACGCCGGAGTGGAGGCC
>NC_041390.1:131356903-131492232 GCF_002162155.2 Triticum dicoccoides | reverse complement strand
GGCGTCTCGGCGAGGAGGCGGCCGCCGGCGCGGCGGAGCGGCGGACCGGGCGTGGTGGAGATGAAGGCGCGGGGCGGCGCGCTGGTTTGGGCCGCGGGGGCCCCGAGCGGGCCGGACGGGCTGCGCGCGCGGATGGCGGCGCGACGATGTGGGCGCGGCGGCTCAGCCAATCAGGAGCCGACACGTGGCAGCGGCGCGGGGAGGCTGGACATGTCCGGTCTGTGAGTTTTGTCCGGTGGCGGCGGGTGGAGATGGATCTAGGGTTTGGGGAAGAAGGGCCCATGGATTTCGGAGGGGGGCTATATATAGGCATAGGAGGAGCTAGGAGAGTCCAAATGAGGTGTGGTTTTCGGCCACGCGATCATGATCGAACGCTCTAGATGATGGAGAGGGTTTTGGTGGGTTTTGGGCCAACTTGGAGGGATGTTGGGCTGCAACACACACGAGGCCTTTTCGGTCCCTCGGTTAACCATTGGAGTATCAAACGAAGTCCAAATGGTATGGTACTTGACAGGCGGTCTACCGGTAGTAAACCAAGGCCGCTTGGCAAGTTTCGGTCCAATCCGGAAATGTTTAATCCCCACACACGAAAGAAAGGTAGAAATGACCACCGGAGGAGAACGAAGCGCCGGAATGCAAAACGGACAACGGGGAAAATGCTCAAATGCAAGAGATGAACACGTATGCAAATGTAATGCACATGATGACATGATATGAGATGCATGACAACGATAACAACACACGGAGACAAAGACCCGAACCCGAGAAAATAAAATAACTTAACGCCGGAAACGGCAAGAGTTGGAGTACATATTGGGAAAATCATATCCGTGGTGTTACAACACTCCACCACTATGAGAGGATCTCGTCCCGAGATCTAGGGCTGAAAGAACGCCGGGTACTCAGAACGGAGGTGATCCTCGCGTTCCTAGGTAGCTTCACGGTTGGAATGGTGTGACCACTTGACTTTGAGGAATTTGATTGACTTGTTGCAAGTCTTGCGTTCAGTCTCTTCAAGAATAGCAACGGGGTGCTCACGATAAGAGAGATCTTCTTGGAGCTCAATGTCCTCGAAGTTGACGGTGCGGTCAGGGGTCTTGAAGCACTTTCGGAGCTGAGAGACATGGAACACGTCATGAACATTTGCAAAGTTTGAAAGAATCTCGAGTTGATAGGCGAGATCGCCTCTCTTGCTGACGATCTTGAAAGGTCCCATGTATCTGGGGGCAAGCTTCCCTTTGATACCGAAGCGACGAGTACCTTTCATTGGAGAGACGCGGAGGTAAACATGATCTCCGATCTCGAAAGCCAAATCACGGTGCTTACTATCATAGTAGCTCTTCTGACGGGATTGGGCTGCTTTGAGGTTATCTCGAATGACTTTGCACATTTCCTCTGCCTCTGTGATTAAGTCATTTCCGAGAAGCTGACGTTCACCGGTTTCAGACCAGTTGAGAGGGGTACGGCACTTCCTGCCATACAGAATTTCAAATGGGGCCTTGCCCGAACTTGCTTGAAAACTGTTGTTGTAGGAGAATTCAGCATAAGGGAGACAATCCTCCCACTTCATGCCGAAGGAGATCACACAAGCTCTGAGCATATCTTCAAGAATCTGGTTGACATGCTCGACTTGACCGCTAGTTTGAGGGTGGAAAGGTGTGCTGAAGCGAATGTTGGTGCCCATGGCCTTCTGAAAAGAATCCCAAAACTTGGAGGTAAAGATGCTGCCACGGCATGAACAGATCACTTGAGGAATACCGTGCAGAGAGACAATTCGAGAGGTATAGAGTTCTGCTAATTGAGCTGCAGTGATTGACTCTTTGATAGGCAGAAAGTGAGCCACTTTAGTGAGTTTGTCGATGACAACGAATATAGCATCATTGCCACGCTTGGACTTTGGAAACCCAGTCACGAAGTCCATCTCAATGTTGTCAAACTTCCATTATGGAATGGCAAGAGGTTGGAGGAGACCAGCTGGCCTTTGGTGTTCTGCCTTCACTCTTCTGCAGACATCACATTCATTCACGAACTAAGCAATCTCGCGCTTCATTCGAGTCCACCAATAAGCCTGCTTGAGGTCCTGATACATCTTCGTGCTCCTAGGGTGGATGGAGAGGAGAGAATTGTGAGCCTCGTTCATGATCACTTTACAAAGGTCACCTTTGGGTACAACAATACGATCCTCGAAGAAGAGAGTATCCTTGTCATCAAGGCGGTAGCACTTGTACTTGGGTTGACTCTTGGCAATCCCAATCTTCACCTTTTTCACCATAGCATCAAGAAGCTGGGCTTGGCGAATCTGGTCTTCCAAGGTAGGAGGTACTTGAAGGTTGGTGAGGAAACATTGAGGAACAACTTGCAGATTAAGTTTGCGGAAAGCTTCACAAAGCTCGGGTTGATAAGGCTTGAGAATCAGACTGTTGCAGTAAGCCTTTCTGCTCAATGCGTCAGCAATCACATTGGCCTTGCCTGGAGTATACTCGATACTCGGATTATATTCTTGAATCATTTCGACCCATCGAGTCTGCCTGAGGTTGAGATTAGGCTGAGTGAAGATGTACTTGAGACTCTTGTGATCAGTGAAAATGACCACTTTTCTTCCCAATAAGAGATGTCTCCAAGTCAAAAGAGCATGCACAACTGCCGCCAACTCGAGATCATGAGTGGGGTAGTTCTTCTCGTTGGGCTTCAACTGGCGAGAGGTATAAGCCACAAATTTCTTCTCTTGCATCAATACTACACCAAGACCTTGGAGAGAGGCATCACAAAAGACCTCGTACGGCTTGGGTTCATCAGGCGGAGTCAGAACTGGAGCAGTGACCAATTTCTCTTTCAAAGTGTTGAAAGCAATGTCACACTCCGGAGACCAAACGTACTTGACATGCTTCTGGAGAAGATTTGAGAGAGGCTTCGCGATCTTAGAAAAGTTTTCAACGAATCTTCGGCAGTAGCTTGCGAGACCGAGGAAGCTACAGAGTTGCTTCACGTTCTGAGGAGGTTCCCAATTCACAATTGCAGACACCTTCTCAGGATTCACCGCAATGCCCTTGGCAGAGATGATATGACCAAGATAAAGAACCTCATCAAGCCAAAATTCACACTTGGAGAACTTGGCATAGAACTTGTGTTCCCTGAGCTTATCGAGCACCAAACGCAAGTGCTTGGCATGATCTTCCTTGTTCTTCGAAAAGACCAGAATGTCGTCGAGATAGACCAAAACGAAGTCATTGGTGTAGGCGTTGAAGATGAAATTCATCATGTGAGATAACATCGGAGGAGCGTTGACGAGGCAAAAAGACATGACAGTGTATTCATATGAACCAAAGCTTGTCCTGAAAGCCGTCTTGGGAATATCTTGCTCACGGATTCGAATCTGGTGATAACCCATATGGAGATCAAGCTTGGAGAATACTTGGGCACCTTTGATTTGTTCGAACAGCTCGTTGATGTTGGGAAGTGGGTACTTGTTCTTGATAGTCTTCTTGTTCAATGGACGGTAGTCAACACAAAGTCGGTCCGTTCCATTCTTCTTCTTCACAAAAAGAACACCACAACCCCACGGGGAAGAACTAGGCCGGATGAGACCCATTCTCTCTTGAACATCGAGTTGTTTCTTCAGCTCCTTCAACTTTTCAGGTCCGAGCTTGTAAGGACGCTTGCACACAGGTTCCGTGCCGGGCTCAAGATCAATGACGAATTCAACTGGCCTGTGCGGAGGCATTCCTGGAAGCTCTTCTGGAAAGACGTCTTGATATTCGCAAATGACTGGAATTTGCGAGATAGCATCCAGTTCACCCTTCTCATTGAGAGAAAACAGACGGATGGTATCATCACGAGCGGCAAATACAATTACATCCTCAGACGAATGAGTCAATTGAATCTGCCTGGCTGCACAATCAAGATGCGCCTTGTGCTTAGAAAGCCAATCCATTCCGAGAATAAGATGAATATCCGAGTTACCAAGAACCACCGGAGAAGAAAGAAACTTGTAATCGCCCAACGTGATAGTAACATCCGGGGCCATAGTGCTTGCATTCATGAATTTACCCGGAGAAACAACAGATAACTGTCTAGGCAAATCTTGTAAAGGCAACTCATGTTTAGAAACAAATGGTCTAGAGATGAAACAATGCGATGCACCAGTGTCAAAACGAACTTTAACAGGAATATCGTTAACAGGAAGGTTACCCATGATGACATCTGATGAGTCCTCTGCCTGAGCTACATCCATCAAGTTGACCTTGGCAGACTTGGTGTTATGCTTGACCATAGTTGTACTTGCCAATCACACAGGAGGAGGAGGAGGAAGACGCCTCTGATTGAAGCATTTGTTGGCATAGTGACCCTTCTGTTGGCACTTGTTGCACGTGACCTCTGAAAGCGGATGGTGATACAGAGCACTCGATCTTGGACCTTGAGACGAAGTCTTGTTCTGAAAGCCAGGGTTGGGTGGGTGGGAAGATCCACTACCACCTTTGCTCTTCTGCTGATACAGCTGACGAAACGGAGGAGGAGGAAGCCAAAACTTCCGCTGCTTGGCCACTTGAGTAGAGGAGGACAGAGTAGTGTCTCTGACTCGCTCCTTGGAAGCATCACATCTCAGTTGAGCGGCCTCTTGCTTCAATGCCATGTTGTAGAACTCATCGTACCTCAAAGGCTCAAAGAGAACAAGAGCTAGCTGAATTTCTTCTCTGAGACCACCCCTGAACTGGTATATCATGCTCTTCTCGTCAGGGACGTCCTGCTTAGTCAAGCGGGCGAGCTTCTGAAACAACTTGTTGTAGTCATAGACAGACAAAGAGCCTTGCTTCAGGTTGCGGAATTCCTCACGCTTGCTTTCAACCACGCTCTGAGGAATATGATGAGCTCTGAAATCTTGATGGAATTCATCCCAGGTAATCGCACGGCCTCCTCTGGAATCCTTGTACTGTTGGAACCATTCTGCAGCTTGGTCTTTGAGTTGGAAGGAAGCGAACTTGACGAAGTCCTCAGGCCTGACGTTACTGCACTCGAAATGCTTGCACAGATCCACGAGCCAATCGTCAGCATCAGTTGCCTCAACACAATTGCTGAAAGTCTTTGGCCCGTTAGCAAGGAACTGGTTGAGTGTAGCAAAGTGATTCTGATTGTTGCCTTGGTTGCCTTGGTTCGCTTGATTGCGCTCTTGAAGAATTTGCATGATCAACTGTGTGTTTGCATTGGTTGCGGCCATCACAGCTTGCCATGCCTCCGGAGGAGGAGGAGGTGGTGGCGGATCTTGATTCTGATTCTGACTGGTGCTCTTAGCAGGAGCCATCCTGAAGAGGGTGACAACCGTTAGCACATTGACAGACAAATATTGAAGCCGAATCCAACGGAATGAAAATTGCAACATAAAGTCTTTACATCCGAACAAAATGAACGAATGCATTCCTCTTGAAATGGTCACATATCCATAAATTGAGAAGCCACTTAGAATTTAGGTAGAGAAATAAATCAACAAGGTACGGATCAAGAATGAATACTCGGTAAGAAATCTCAATCTCAAACCAAATATCCGTGGAAGAAGAACTAGAGCCATAAGAATTCCCACCTATGAAACTCCCGAACCTTTCCGGTTATGCAATCAGGTGTTGGGGATATAGGGGAAGCATAATATCTCATCCAAATCTAGCAAATCCTACATCCAGTTGTATCCATCCTTCAACACATAACCGAGAAAAACTTCGGAAACCATCTACCTCAACCTTCGAAAAGCATCCGTTATACAAGTTATGGCGATACTCCCGAACTCCCGCCCCAGTACTGGGTGGCGTCGAGGTTATCTCACCAACGAACTGCATAAAAGAGATTTTCGATGTCGGCGTACTAAACTCAGGTATTCCAGAACTACAACGATAAAATTGTGATGACAACACCTCGGAGCTCAACTCCTCGGGACACTGCCACAACCCCTATAGACAGGAGGCACCAAGAACAATGTTCTCATCACAAAACCATCGAAACGATTCCAAGATACCCGCGTGATCCTAAATTTTTTTAGTGAAATTTGAGAAGAGAATAGTCAAAACTCTACGTCAGGATGCCTTACCAGAGCGATGAGGAGACTGGGAAGTAAAAAGAATTCCTAAACTCTCCGATATATAATTCCTAAATGACTCAAAACATTTTTCTAGACACAACTCGGCCGCTAATAATGATCAAGCAATGGGGGCTCCTAAGGTCGGGGAAGGCTCTGATACCAACTTTCCGCCAATTGAGCTCCAGCCATCCCCGACCTTAGGAGCCCCCACTGCTTGATCGAATTAGCGGACGAGTTGAGTCTAGAAAATGTTTTGAGTCATTTAGGAATTATATAACGGAGAGTTTAGGAATTCTTTTTACTCCCCAGTCCCTTCATCGCTCTGGTAAGGCATCCTGACATAGAGTTTTGACTTTTCTCTCCTCAAATTTTCACTGATTTTTTTAGGATCACGCGGGTATCTTGGAATCGTTCCGATGGTTTTGTGACGAGAACATTGTTCTTGGTGCCTCCTGTCATTTAGGGGTTGTGGCAGTGTCCCGGGGAGTTGAGCTCCAAGGTGTTGTCGTCACAATTTTATCGTTGTAGTTCTGGAATACCTGAGTTTAGTTCGCCGACATCGAAAATCTCTTTTATGCAGTTCATTGGTGAGATAACCTCGACGCCACCCAGTACTGGGGCGGGAGTTCAGGAGTATCGCCATAACTTGTATAACGGATGCTTTTCGAAGGTTGAGGTAGATGATTTCCTAAGGTTTCTTGGTTATGTGTTGAAGATGGATACAGCTGGATGTAGGAATTGCTAGTTTTGGGTGAGATATTATGCTTCCCCTGTATCCCCAACACCTGATTGCATAACTGGGAAAATTTCGGGAGTTTATAAGTGGGAATTCAAGTAGCTCTTAGGATATCTTTTCGACAGATGTATGATAGGAAATTGGGGTTCGACGTCTAGTGGTCCGCCTATTCACGGTCGGTTTTACAGTGGTCTCGGTGTGTCTTAAAGAGTCCTTGGCTATGCCGACTCGGGGACGCTTCGTATGTCATGTGCACTGCCTTGTACATGATGGTGATGTACGATCGAGCCCGTGTAGGCCCCACCACGAAAACTTCGGACGAAATCTCTATCATATGTTTGTTCCGGCTTATTTTGCAAGCCAATCCTTTGTTTGGTGTTGAGTTGTGGTATTCGAGTTGCTTCGAAGTCAAATGTTGATTCCATACCTTCCCCAAGCGGTGTTCTCATACCCCGATGTGAACACCAAACCTTCATGATAATCGAGTCTGTCATGTCAATCCTTTTCAACCAGTGTGCTTCTCTTCAAGTGGATCCGAACATTTCAACATCCGCAAGATCAAGTATCAGTTCTTCTCAACGGTGTTTGTTTCATCCGTCCCCAAGTTGTCTTTGTTTTCCCACCCACCCACCCTGTTTCTTCTAGGACTCAGATTTCTTAATCAAGTATCATTTTATTTATGGAAGTATCTCCATTCTTTTTCCTTCAATGTTCTTATCCGGCGATTCTCATGAAGATCCTAACGGAGCTCAAAGTTCATCATTCTCCATTCTTTCCTTTTCCGGTGGATCCAATTCAAGCTTTCGGTGTCGATCATATTCTTTTCTGTATTTCAAATGCTTTTCTCATGCCGGTGCACCTCATAACCATTCATTTCTCGCTATTCATTTGTTCCGGAGTGCTTAAGATATCTCGAAGATTCGTGTTTTCCACTCTGCTTTCGTTCAAGCTCTTTCGAGATTGTTATCTCATTCTAGCCATTTAATTCAACCGGTGCAACCTCTCTTTTAAATCTTTTCAATGGTATATCTTTTGAGTGGGCCCTAACCCACAGGTCTTTTCCCAGGATCTTACCTGACTCTTCTTATTTTCCCGGAGCTATCCTCAAATTCTTTTAAAGTTTGACGTAAGAATGAATTATCATCGGTCTTATGTTATCTCCAAGATCTTTCAAATTCTTTTCATCGTTGGCTCAACCTATTCGTTTTGATTCTTCCGGAGTGCCTAAATAAGTCGTGATGGTATTTCTCGTCGTCATTCTCAGTGTGGAAGACCGAAGAAGATTCTTCTTTCAACCTTGTTCCATTCTCTTCAAGATTCGTGATTCTAGCTTGTTGCCGTCCTCTCATAATTGTTCGATTGTGAGAATTCTTTTATCCATCCGGAGCAATTCAGGAGCCTTTTCAGTTTGTTCATCCGGAGTCCATCAATTCAGGTTTATTCATTCTCAGCTTTCAACTATCATGCTCCAAATTTTACCGGTGCTTCGTGCAAGTGATCTTTAATCGGCTTGTGATCTCTTTGTTCTCATGTATCTAAATCCTCTCAAGCATATTCGTGTATTTGCTAATTCTTCCCGGTGTTTCTTTATGTTTTATTCGTTCTTTTTCAATTCTCACGGTGGTTCGTTCAAGACTTCTCTTCCTCATCAATTTATTCGTTATTTCAATTCTACCGGTGGTGTGTTGAAGATTTTCTCAAGTTTATGTTATATCTCTCTTAATTTTTCTCTACGAGAATAAATAATATGACAAATCCGTTGATTGTCATCAATTTAATTGGTGGAGGATACGCATAACGTAATTCTTATTCTTGTTCCATCCAAGTGATCAATTCCTTTTTCCGGAGTGGTTCATCATATCACATTCTCAGTTCGAGATGATTTATCTTTTATTTTCCCGGAATTCCAAGCTCTCTCAATTATATCGTCATGAAGATCCATCTAATCATTACAAGGTTTCACCTTGTGTTTTCAACTTCTCTTTCTTTTCGTTATCCTTTTGTTAATGGAATTCTTCATGGAGGCTCTACATGATGGTTCACCAAGGATTTAATTCCTTCTCGAAGTGTTCATCGAGATTCTTTTCAGAGGAGCTCAAGTATTCTTTATCTTGCATTTTAAAGTGCAATTCTTTCAACCGTTTCATTCGAGGTGGTATTATGTCATTCTTGATAATTTGAGTTCATGTCTCATGATTCACATGTTTTCAAGAGTGAGGTATTTAAATCCATCATTTTCTCTTTGCTCAAGTCATCTTTCCAACCAATCAACATCTTCTTTGGAGTTATCTTGGGTTATATTTCACCTAAAACCTTCCCTAAGGATTGTTGCTATTTATGGTGCTTATAAAGGACCCAAGTTCTTCTTTATCCTCCCGGTGATATACGTTCTCGTCTCCTTGGTCATAACAATCCAATTCTTTTTCCCGTGAGTGGCAGGTTGTCACCTCATAATTTGAGATGTATTCCATAAGACCATATCATGCTTATTCTTTTTGTTGTTGGTGTTCCAACAACTCCATTCAAACCTTCTCCTAAAGATGCCTTTTCAAGCTCTTTTGTAGCAGAAGTTGGCATTGTCTTCTACATTCTTTTGTCTCAATTATCTTTATTCTATTCTTTCTCCCGGAGGTCTATTGATGTTGCTCTTTTCACTCCTCATCTCGTTTTGGCAAGATCATGTTCAATCTCTTCCATTACAGTCGAAGTGTTCTCCAAATTATATCATTCTTATACCTTCCCTATCTTGTTTTAACCAGAGTATTGTGCCCCTTTGCTCAAGTTCTCCTCGCCTTATCAAGCTTTGCATCTCTTTTCAACCGGAGTGCTGTCCGAATTTGTTCTTCCTTATTACTCTTCCTACCAGAGTGCTTTCAACCTTGTTCTTCCTCGTTCCTCTTTACTAACAGAGTGTTTTCAACTTTGTTCATCTCCGTTGCTTTCTTTCGGTCTTATGCTCAAACCTCGCAAGGTTCGTTGGTTTCACTCGTTTGTCAAAGAAGCAATTTAGTTTACCTCTTCTCTTTTTCTTTTCCGTTGTCCCTCCGGTGCCATTCTAGATCTCGGGACGAGATCCTCTCGTAGTGGTGGAGTGTTGTAACGCCCCGAGACCGATGTGCCAGGTGTCCTCCGCTTATTCGCTGTTGTTGCCTTGTCATTGCTTGCGTGTCATGCATTGCATATCATGTCATCATGTGCATTTCATTTGCATACATGTTCGTCTCATGCATCCGAGCATTTTCCCCGTTGTCCGTTTTGCATTCCGGCGATCCTATCTCCTTCGGTGGTCCTTTCTACCTTTCTTTCATGTGTGGGGGTTAAACATTTCCGGATTGTACCGAGACTTGCCAAGCGGCCTTGGTTTACTACCGGTAGACCGCTTGTCAAGTTTCGTTCCATTTGGACTTCGTTTGATACTCCAACGGTTAACCGAGGGACCGAAAAGGCCTCGTGTGTGTTACAGCCCAACACCCTTCCAATTTTGGCCCAAAACCCACCAAAACCCTCTCCATCATCTAGAGCGTTCGATCACGATCGCGTGGCCGAAAACCGCACCTCGTTTGCACTCTCCTAGCTCCTTCTACCCCTATATAAAGATCCCCCACGAAAATTCCTGGGTCTTCCCCTTCCTCCAACCCTAATTTCCCTCGCGCCGCGTCGGACATGTCCGGACCCGGCCGGACAAACCGCCGCCGCCGCCCCGCGCCCAATCCGGGCGTGCCACCTATCGCCGGGCGCCTCCCTTCGCCCGAGGCCCGCCGGGCCCGAGGCGAGCCCCCGCGACCCGGGCCACCGAGCGCCGCCGCCCGGGTCTTCCTCTCCGCCAGCTCCGCCCCGCTCTCCCTGCCGCCTCGCCGGAGAGGCTCGACGCCGCCGTGCGCCGCCCACCGCCATGCGCCGCCGCTCGCTGGAGTGTGCCGCCCGTACCTCCGCCGCCGTCCTTCCTACGCCGTCCGCGCCGGGATCCGGCCGGATCCGGCGAGATCCGGCCCGGATCCGCCATCCCCGGCGAGATTCCGCGTTTTCCGGCCATCGTCGTCGCTGTCTCCGGTCGTTGCTCCGGCGAACTCCGTCCGCGCCTCGGATTCCGTGCCCGAAACCCGAGATTGCCATGTTTCAACTGCCCATGTTCATCATGCTATAACTTTGCATCTGTAGCTCCGTTTTGGGCGTGTAGCATATCCAAATGTTCATCTCAGAGAGTACACCATTTCATATCATTGCATCATGTTCATTTGAGTTCATCGTGATGCCCGAAATGCTGTTGGAAGAGTGCTATTTGAGTTAATTGTCAGATCTGCTGCTCCAAATAGATATTTGTCATTTTTGCCATGATTATTGTGTGCATGATATGCCCCTGAGCTCTACATGTGTTTTGTCATATGCTTTGCCATCTTTCCAGAGGTGCCATCCATGTATTTTTGTGATTTGTGTGGTGACTAGCACAAGCTTGCAAAGTGGTGCATTCGTTAATGCCGATTTCAGGGACTTAGCAATTCCACTAAGTCCTTGATCTATTTTTATCAATATGCCATATGTTCATGTTGTTTCCTAGTGATCCGTGCCTCTTTTGAGGATGATCAGTAAGGATGATTTTTTAACCTTGTGGTGCTCTATCCATCCATGTCTTTGTTTGCAATTATGGAGCACCCTAGCTTGAGTCAATCGAGCTCTACTTTTTCCATTTCGTGAATCTGGGCAGATTGTCTACTTGTTAGAGATTTTGCCGAGGATGTTGTAGTTGATCCGTGCATGCTATGTTATTGTTCTTGCCATGTCTAACTTGTATAATGTGTATTCTTGATGGGTGTATGCTTAGATTGTCATGTCATGCTCTGTAGTGAGTGCATCGAGCTCGTAAACATGCCTACTTGATATCTGATTTGCATACTCCAGTTTTTCTCTAAGTCTGTGATCTGATTATGTTTTTGCCATGTTCACATGCTTGCAATTGTATTTTCTGATCCCTTTTGGCTCAAGGTCACTAAGGGACTTTTGTTAAGCTTTTTGAGTAGCTCCATGCCATGCTTTACTTTGCCATGTTCAGGTCCTGTAACATATAGTTTTCATGCTCCAAAGTGGGCTACCTGATCTGAAATTCCAGACAAGTGTTAATTTCACCAAGTCTGAAACCTGTTTACCAATTGCACTTTTGCCATGCTTGTTTGAACCTGTTAATGGATGAATTGGCCATAGCTCAGTGTTCCTCTTTTGTTAAGCATCATGAATGGATCCCTGCCATGTATTTTGATGCCATGATTGGGTGCTGTAGCATGTTCATCTTGTTGCATTTAGATGGCTACTTGCTATAAATCACAGACCGCGATCATATTTGAATTGCTTGCCATTTCCAAACCGTAACTCCGATTCCGGCGTTCTTTATATCGTTTTCAAGCGATTTCATCTCACCTTTCCCGTGGCACACTTGGATTTCCAAGTTGAGGCCAGGTTCATTCATTCCTTGTCAAATCATGCATATGCATCGCATACCGCATCCCGCATATCATATCATGTTCATGTGTGGTTTGTTTACTATGTTGTGTGCTTCTTTCCGGTGTTTGCTTCTTCGGGTTGGTTCCGGTAACGTCGCGTTTGTGAGGATCCGTTCGTATACGCCCATTTGTCTTCTTCATGGACTCATTCTTCTTCCTTGCGGGATTTCAGGCAAGATGATCATACCCTCGAAATCACTTCTATCTTTGCTTGCTAGTTGCTCGCTCTTTTGCTATGCCTATGCCGCGGTACCTACCGCTTGCTTATCATGCCTCCCATATTGTTGAACCAAGCCTCTAACCCACCTTGTCCGAGCAAACCGTTGTTTGGCTATGTTACCGCTTTGCTCAGCCCCTCTTATAGCGTTGTTAGTTGCAGGTGAAGATTGAAGTTTGTTCCTTGTTGGAACATGAAGATGTTGTTCCTGGTTGGAACATGGATATTTTGTTGGGATATCATGTTATATTTTTTTAATTAATGCATCTATATACTTGGTAAAGGGTGGAAGGCTCGGCCTTATGCCTGTGATTTACCCAATATCTACTCCAACTCTTGTCGTTTCCGGCGTTAAGTTATTTTATTTTCTCGGGTTTGGGTTTTTATCTCCGTGTGTCGTTATCGTTGTCATGCATCTCATATAATGTCATCATGTGCATTGCATTTTCATACGTGTTCATCTCATGCATTCGAGCATTTTCTCCGTTGTCCGTTTTGCATTCCGGTGCTCCGTTCTCCTCTGGTGGTCATTTCTACCTTTCTTTCATGTGTGGAGATTAAACACTTCCGGATTGGACCGAGATTTGCCAAGCGGCCTTGGTTTACTACCGGTAGACCGCCTGTCAATTTTCGTACCATTTGGACTTCGTTTGAGGCTCCAACGGTTAACCGAGGGACCGAAAATGCCTCGTGTGTGTTGCAGCCCAACACCCCTTCAATTTGGCCCACCTTGTCCTAGCAAACCGTTGTTTGGCTATGTTACCGCTTTGCTCAGCCCCTCTTATAGCATTGTTAGTTGCAGGTGAAGATTGAAGTTTGTTCCTTGTTGGAACATGGAGACGTTGTTCCTTGTTGGAACATGTTTACTTGTTGGGATATCACCTTATCTCTTATTTAATTAATGCATCTATATACTTGGTAAAGGGTGGAAGGCTCGGCCTTATGCCTGGTGTTTTGTTCCACTCTTGCTGCCCTAGTTTCCGTCATATCAATGTTATGTTCCCGGATTTTGCGTTCCTTACGCGGTTGGGTATAATGGGAACCCCTTGACAGTTTGTTTTGAATAAAACTCCTCCAGCAAGGCCCAACATTGGTTTTACCATTTGCCACCTAGCCTCTTTTTCCCTTGGGTTAGGCCAGCCCAAGGGTCATCTTATTTTTAAACCCCCGGGCCAGTGCTTGTCTAAGTGTTGGTCCAACCCAGAGCACCGTGCGGGGCCGTCCCTTGGCAACTTGGGTTACGTTGGCTCCCGTACGCTTAGCTTATCTGATGTGCCCTGAGAACGAGATATGTGCAGCTCCTATCGGGATTTGTCGGCACAGCGGGTGGTCTTGCTGGACTTGTTTTACCATTGTCGAGGATGCCTTGTAGAACCGGGATATCAAGTCTGATCGGAATGTCTCGGGAGGAGGTCTATTCCTTCGTTGACCGTGAGAGCTTGTCATGGGCTAAGTTGGGACACCCCTGCAGGGATTTGAACTTTTGAAAGTCGTGCCCGCGGTTATGGGCAGAAGGGAATTTGTTAATGTCCGGTTGTAGAAAACCTGAAGTTGACCTTAATTAAAATGCATCAACCGCGTGTGTAACCATGATGGTCTCTTTCCGGCAGAGTCCGGGAAGTGAACACGGTGTTGGAGTTATGTTTGACGTAGATTGTTCTAGGATCACTTCTTGATCATAGTTTCTCGACCGTGCCTTGCCTTCTCTTCTTGCTCTCAATTGCGTATGTTTAGCCACCATATATGCTAGTCGCTTGCTGTAGCTCCACCTCATACCTTTACCTTACCCATAAGCTTAAATAGTCTTGATCGCGAGGGTGCGAGATTGCTGAGTCCCCGTGACTCATAGATACTTCCAAAACCAGCTTGCAGGTGCCGATGAGTCCGTGCAGACGACGCAACCAAGCTCAAGGAGGAGCTCGATGAAGATCTTGTCCCTTGTGTTGTTTCGTTCTAGTTGATCAGTAGTGGAGCCCAGTTGGGGTCGATCGGGGACCTTGTCGCATTTGGGGTTCTTCTTTTATTTTGGTTCCGTAGTCGGACCTTGATTGTATTTGGTTGATGTAATGCCTTATTCATGTATTGTGTGAAGTGGCGATTGTAAGCCAACTATGTATCTTTTCCCTTATGTATTACATGGGTTGTGTGAAGATTACCTCACTTGCGACATTGCTTTCAATGCAGTTATGCCTCTAAGTCGTGCTTTGACACGTGGGAGATATAGCCGCATCGAGGGCGTTACAAGTTGGTTTAAATCGACCTCCACTTATTCGCTGTTGTTGCCTTGTCATTGCTTGCGTGTCATGCATTGCATATCATGTCATCATGTGCATTTCATTTGCATACATGTTCGTCTCATGCATCCGAGTATTTTCCCCGTTGTCCATTTTACAATAGTCCCGAGTCGCTGCAGGCTTACAACCCGGCACTTGGGGGCTACATTATTCAAATCGAGATTACATGCAAGTCTCATGTCGCTGCAAGCATGCATCATGACACTTGGGGGCTAATGCCAAGTCATTTTTAGTCTTATTGAAGACCCGACTCATCATATTATAATGAGCCGGCCCTTGGGGGCTACCAATTGCTCCTGTCAACAATTCAAGGTTCAAGCCCTACGATGGAAGCTACATTATAAGATGTTATTTTCATTGAAGTATATATCAAGTCCCGGTTCAGTATTATCTTACTAAGCCGGCCCTTGGGGGCTACACATCACTACTAAAATCTACATGCTTATATTTACAAAGTCCCTGCTCATTATTGCATAATGACCCGGCCCTTGGGGGTTACACTGATTGAAGTTTTTATAAGCAAATTACAAGTCCCAGGTTGCTGCAAGCATGACAACCCGGCACTTGGGGGCTACATATATGGAGTATTCAGTTTATATGATTGAGATGAACTAATCGGATTTCTTCAAGGTCGAAACACTTATTGGAGCAAGTCTTAAGTTATCACTATGTTCTCCTCTTAAGACTTGGGGGCTACAGGTATTATGCATATAAAGGAGGAACATCTTCATTTTATCAGTTTTGAGCAAATCAGGGAGATCAATTACATGACCCGGTGTCGACAACAATTATGACCCGGCGCCATCAATATTTATAAACCGGCCATTTTGGTAATATTAAATCGGCAAGTTTACATCTTCAAACTGGCTGAATATCAGATAAGTATTTTCAGACCCATATTTCTTAAACCGGCGCTTTGGGAGCTGAGTCAAAGGAGTTATTCTTCACAATATTTCTCGGTGACAAACCAATGTCGGCAAATTGATTATGAAGCTGGTCTGTTGACCCGGATTTCCCAGAAGGAGGAAATAACAAGGACTTAAGGATGATCAGGTACCGGTTTACAAAAATTCTTAACCCGGAGCATGACCTGTCAAATTTGTTCTTGTGTTTATTTTGCAGCATAAGTTTACCATGAATAAATCCAAGCTAAACTTGGGGGCTAATGTCGGGGATATACCCCGTGGCGTAAACCGGCCGGAAGTATAACCCGGCCGAACTAGGTGTTTCATTGGTAAACCGCCAGAGGATTGGCGGTTTACGTGATTGGCGGTTTACGTGATTGGCGGTTCACTGGTATGACGATTCACGAGCCTGAAGACTCATTGGTGACCCGGCGCGTGTTCCAGATGGATGACAAGGCCCAAGGCCCAACATGCCGGTTTATGATAATGGTGGGCCGGTTTAAGAGGAAAGGCATGAGGAACATTTATCTTACAAGGAGTTAAGACCTGGACTTGTATCCGGTTTGTATTAGAGATAGACTAGTCCTAATCCTAATAGGACTCTACATGTAACCCGCCCCTCCAACATATATAAGGAGGGGCAGGGCTCCCCAAAAGGGGACAAGATTCACAAGTTCCACAAGTTGGACAAGTTAGGTTTAGACAATAGCTCTCGAGATAGAGCACTCTTGTAACCGTGATCATCATCATCAATATCAATGAAGCAGGATGTAGGCTTTTACCTCCACCGTGAGGGGCCGAACCTGGGTAAAACATTGCGTCTCTCATCCCGCTCAACCCCTCTCAAGCTACCACATAGATGCGTTGGCCTCGCGACTAAGTCCTGACACTAAGGACATCTACCGTGACAATTCCACGACAGTTGGCGCTTTGGGAGCTGAGTCAAAGGAGTTATTCTTCACAATATTTCTCGGTGACAAACCAATGTCGGCAAATTGATTATGAAGCTGGTCTGTTGACCCGGATTTCCCAGAAGGAGGAAATAACAAGGACTTAAGGATGATCAGGTACCGGTTTACAAAAATTCTTAACCCGGAGCATGACCTGTCAAATTTGTTCTTGTGTTTATTTTGCAGCATAAGTTTACCATGAACAAATCCAAGCTAAACTTGGGGGCTAATGTCGGGGATATACCCCGCGGCGTAAACCGGCCAGAAGTATAACCCGGCCGAACTAGGCGTTTCATTGGTAAACCGCCAGAGGATTGGCGGTTTACGTGATTGGCGATTTACGTGATTGGCGGTTTACGTGTCTGGCGGTTCACTGGTATGACGATTCACGAGCCTGAAGACTCATTGGTGACCCGGTACGTGTTCCAGATGGATGACAAGGCCCAAGGCCCAACATGCCGGTTTATGATAATGGTGGGCCGGTTTAAGAGGAAAGGCATGAGGAACATTTATCTTACAAGGAGTTAAGACCTGGACTTGTATCCGGTTTGTATTAGAGATAGACTAGTCCTAATCCTAATAGGACTCTACATGTAACCCGCCCCTCCAACATATATAAGGAGGGGCAGGGCTCCCCAAAAGGGGACAAGATTCACAAGTTCCACAAGTTGGACAAGTTAGGTTTAGACAATAGCTCTCGAGATAGAGCACTCTTGTAACCGTGATCATCATCATCAATATCAATGAAGCAGGATGTAGGCTTTTACCTCCACCGTGAGGGGCCGAACCTGGGTAAAACATCGCGTCTCTCGTCCCGCTCAACCTCTCTCAAGCTACCACATAGATGCGTTGGCCTCGCGACTAAGTCCTGACACTAAGGACATCTGCCGTGACAATTCCACGACACTACGGGTTCGAGAACTATGTAGACATGACCGAGACACGTCTCCGGTTAATAACCAATAGCAGAACCTGGATTCTCATATTGGCTCCCACATATTCTATGAAGATCTTTATCGGTCAGACCGCATAACAACATACGTTGTTCCCTTTGTCATCGGTATGTTACTTGCCTGAGATTCGATCGTCGGTATCTCAATACCTAGTTCAATCTCGTTACTGGCAAGTCTCTTTACTCGTTCCGTAATACATCATCCCGCAACTAACTTATTAGTTACAATTCTTGCAAGGCTTAAGTGATGTGCATTACCGAGAGGGCCCAGAGATACCTCTCCGATAATCGGAGTGACAAATCCTAATCTCGAAATACGCCAACCCAACAAGTACCTTCGGAGACACCTGTAGAGCACCTTTATAATCACCCAGTTACGTTGTGACGTTTGGTAGCACACAAAGTGTTCCTCCGGCAAACGGAAGTTGCATAATCTCATAGTCATAGGAACATGTATAAGTTATGAAGAAAGCAATAGCAACAAACTAAACGATCAAGTGCTAAGCTAATGGAATGGGTCAAGTCAATCACATCATTATCCTAATGATGTGATCCCGTTAATCAAATGACAACTCATGTCTATGGCTAGGAAATATAACCATCTTCGATCAACGAGCTAGTCAAGTAGAGGCATACTAGTGACACTCTGTTTGTCTATGTATTCACACATGTATTATGTTTCTGGTTAATACAATTCTAGCATGAATAATAAACATTTATCATGAAATAAGGAAATAAATAATAACTTTATTATTGCCTCTAGAGCATATTTCCTTCAACCTTGTGGATGGTAACCTCTCTATTCTGCAATATACCTGTAACGCCCTCGATGCGGCTATATCTCCCACGTGTCGAAGCACGACTTAGAGGCATAACCGAATTGAAAGCAATGTCGCAAGTGAGGTAATCTTCACACAACCCATGTAATATATAAGGGACAGAGATACATAGTTGGCTTACACTCACCACTTCACACAATTACATGAATAAAGCATTACATCATCCAAATACAATCAAGGCCCGACTACGGAGCCAAAATAAAAGAAGACTACCCCAAATGCTACACAGATCCCCGATCGTCCCGACTGGGCTCCACTACTGATCAACTAGAACGAAACAACACAAAGGACAAGATCTTCATCGAGCTCCTCCTTGAGCTTGGTTGCATCACCTGCTCAGTTCAACGGCACCTGCAAACTGGTTTTGGAAGTATCTGTGAGTCACGGGGACTCAGCAATCTCACACCCTCGCGATCAAGACTATTTAAGCTTATGGGTAAGGTAAGGTATGAGGTGGAGCTGCGGCAAGCGACTAGCATATATGGTGGCTAACATACGCAAATGAGAGCGAGAAGAGAAGGCAAAGCACGATCGAGAAACTATGATCAAGAAGTGATCCTAGAACAACCTACGTCAAGCATAACTCCAACACTGTGTTCACTTCCCGGACTCCGCCGGAAAGAGACCATCACGGTTACACACGCGGTTGATGTATTTTAATTAAGGTCAACTTCAGGTTTTCTACAACCGGACATTAACAAATTCCCATCTTCCCATAACCACGGGCACGGCTTTCGAAAGTTCATAACCCTGCAGGGGTGTCCCAACTTAGCCCATCACAAGCTCTCACAGTCAACGAAGGATATTCCTTCTAGCGGGAAGCCCCGATCAGGCTTGGAATCCCGGTTACAAGACATCCTCGACAATGGTAAAACAAGTCCAGCAAGACCGCCCGATGTGCCGACATCTTGATGGGAGCTGCACATATCTCGTTCTCAGGGCAACACCGGATGAACACTACGTATATCTAAAAGCATCCCTCAAGTTTCCTCGAGGTGGCGCCGCAAGTGGCTCTGTTTCGGACCAACACTTAGACAAGCACTGGCCCGGGGAGTTAAAATAAAGATGACCTTGGGTTGGCCTAACCCAAGGGAAAAAGTCTAGGTGGCGAAAGGTAAAACCAAGGTTGGGCCTTGCTGGAGGAGTTTTATTCAAAGCGAACTGTCAAGGGGTTCCCATTATACCCAACCGCGTAAGGAACGCAAAATCCGGGAACATAACACCGATATGACGGAAACTAGGGCGGCAAGAATGGAACAAAACACCAGGCATAAGGCCGAGCCTTCCACCCTTTACCAAGTATATAGATGCATTAATTAGATAAGAGATATTGTGATATCCCAACAAGTAAACATGTTCCAACAAGGAACAATATCTCCATGTTCCAACAAGGAACAAACTTCAATCTTCACCTGCAACTAACAATGCTATAAGAGGGGCTGAGCAAAGCGGTAACATAGCCAAACAACGGTTTGCTAGGACAAGGTGGGTTAGAGGCTTGGTTCAACAATATGGGAGGCATGATAAGCAAGTGGTAGGTATCGCAGCATAGGCATAGCAAAAGAGCGAGCAACTAGCAAGCAAAGATAGAAGTGATTTCGAGGGTATGGTCATCTTGCCTGAAATCCTGCAAGGAAGAAGAACGAGTCCATGAAGAAGACAGCCGGACGTAGATGAGCGGATCCTCACAACTCCGAAACGAAAAACGAAGATAATGCGAGAAGTAACCCGGAAAGGAGAAAATAACATAGTAAATAAACATCACATAATCATGGCATGATGCACAATCAAGTATGATGCATGTCCGGTTTAAATATGCATGGCATGGCAAAGTGCACAAACAATCCTACAAATTAAGTGGAGCTCAATATGCAACTCCGTTGCATATTGACGAAACACCACATTCAAGTTATTTAGTTCGATCTCGTTTATGTACCCAACAATATTAAATGTTGTTAGCATGGCAAGAGGGTGAAGCAAAATAAAACTACCTATCTAGTCAAGTTTAAATGAGGCCAGAAGCAACGAACAACAATTTCGGTAAATCCCCATATGCATATATTAGGTTTGATGCTGTTCTGCCCTAAACCAAATTTTATAGTTGTTAAACATGCAAAGTGATGCCACCATGTTAAACTAGGCATTTTTCTACCCCATTTACATATAAAGTTTGTTAAGTTTGGAGCTACGGTTATTTAGTTATGAATTAAAGCATTTTAACATGACATAGGAGCAAATTTAATCAAACAGCATTTTAAACATTTCAAACATGGATGAAAGTTGCATATTATTAAACTAGACAAAATTCTAAGCAACTTTCATATATAATTTATTTAGATCCGATGCACGGTTGTGAAGTTATTAAATGCATGAAGAAAAGGGGCTTTTCTGTAAAAAACCACAGTATCTGGAAAATGATAAAATCGCACAAAGGAAAAAAACCTATGGGCTGAAACAGAGGCCGGCCCAACATTGCACAGGGGCTCGGGTGCTGCTCACCATGGGCCAAAGGCCCAGATCTGTGGAGGTGGGGACTGGGCCTCGGTCAACGAACGAAGAGGAGGCAGCCCAGGCGCGTGGAGGTGCGGTCAATCCGGTCGAGCGGGGCGGTGAGCTGCTCTTCTCGTTCTGAAGAAAAACTGCAGCGACAGGTTCAGGGCGACGCAGGCGCCGGGGAGGTTCTGGCGACGGGGTCGACGGGAACCGGCGGGTATGCATCGGAGATGTTCGGATCTGGTGTCCAATCGGGTCAGGGAGGCGAGGTGGCATCGGGCGAGCTCCAGCTCGTTGCAGGGGATGCAGGAGCGACAGGGACTTGGCGAGCAGCGCAGGTGGTCTCCTGTGGACGGCGCGGCGCCTTGGAGGCGGGGACGAGGCCGAGGACATGGGCCACGTCGAATTCAGCCGGCGGGAGCCCATCTCCGATGATGGTGGCGCCGGCTGGTGCTCCTGTTCGAGGCAAGGACAGGGAGAGAGAGAGAGATAGTCAATCAAAGAAGCCGAACGAAAAATGGGAAGAAGAGAGAAGGCGAGGGTGGCAGGCGCGCAAGGAGGAGGCAACGGGCGCGCTGGCGGCCCTACTACTCGGGTGCTGGTCACAGCAGAGGCTCGAGGCAGAGGAGGAGCACGGCGAAGTCGAGACAGAGGCGGGATCGGGCAGAGGAGGTGCCCATGGCGTTGGACTTGGCGTCCTGCAGGTCCGGCAGGGATGGCGACCTTGATGCAGGGGAGAGATGGAGGCGTGGATTCGGTGAGGCGGCGGAGTTCCTTCGGCGGCCATGGCGCCTGGCGTGCTCCCTCTTGCAACTGTACAGAGAGAAAGAGAGAGATGTGAGAGGAGGGAGTAGAGGCAGGGAAGGAGAAGGAAAGGAGCAGGGGAGGTCTGGCTATGGTCTCGGTGGTTGGCACCGGTTCGGAAGCGAAGAGCAGCGGAGATCGGCGAGGTGTGTGGGTTTGACGATGGGGATCTGGGAGGATCCTGAGGTGGGAGGAGGTGGTTGTGGTCTCGGTGGTTGGCTGAGTGGGGATTGAGAGGTAGTGTGTGGTTGGTGCAAAGGGGATCCCGAGGTGGGAGAAAAACAGTGGCGGCGGAGGAGGATTTGATGGATGGGACATCTCCCTAGATTTTAGGGTTTGGTCCTCTTATATATAGCAAAAGGATTAAAGGAGAGGGATTTGGATCATCGGATCAAAATCCAACGGACGAGAATAAAATAGGTAGGGATTCCAAATAAGGAAACGGTGATGTTTTGTACTTAGATGTTTGGGGATGTTCTGGATCCAACGGTGATGACAGTCCGGGTCGGGTTTGGGACAACTTTCGGACGCGTGCGAGGGGGGCTGCGGGCTGATGAGAGAGGTTAGGTTGGACCTGGCGGTAGGTAGTGAGCTGTGTAGACGGTCTCGAGCTGAGAGAAGAGAAAAGAGGGAGGCCCGACGACTGTTTTCGGAGACCGAAAACGTCCGACGAAGAGACCGGCTATACTGCCGATATAGTTATTCGTTGGGCTATCAAACCGACTCCAAATGCGATGAAACTTGACAGACGGTCTATCTACACTAAAATAAGACCGCACGCCAACTTTCAACCCATTCCGAGAATATTTTCCGGCCACTTATAAAATAATATTCGAACGTGCCGCGGGCGCGTGCGAGTGTGTGTGGGCTCAGAACGAACAACAGACGGAACTGGGGAACCCGGACGGATGCAAGTTTTGAAAACATGCAGATGCAATGCGGATGATGACATGGCAAGATGCGACACGCAAGCAAATGACAAGGCAACAACAATGAAACACCGGAAGACACCTGGCGCAATGGTCTCGGGGTGTTACAATACCGATGATATGATTATTTTGATGGAACATCACCTGGACAAGGCTCGAAACTTGAAACTATTGCTTTCAACATTTGAGCAGATGTCGGGCCTCAAAATTAACTTCCATAAAAGTGAATTGTTCTGCTTTGGAGAAGTCAGTGTGGCAGCTGCTGATTACGCCGACTTGTTTGGTTGTGCGCAAGGCCCTTTCCCGATTAAATATTTAGGAATTCCGATTCATTATCAGCGTCCCACTAAGGCGCAGTGGAAAGATGTAGAGGAACGCTTGGAGAAATGGTTGAGCAGTTGGAAAAGCAAGTTGCTATATGTTAGATGACGTTTGGTCTTGATCAATTCTGTTCAAACAAATATGGTTCCCTAGATGATTTTTTTCAACTCCCAAAAGGGATCTTGCAGAGGCTGGATTAATTTCAGATCCAGCTTCTTTTGGCAACAAGACAGTGAAAAGAAAAAAGAACATGCTAGCCAAATGAAGGGTGGTTTGTAGGCCGAAAGACCAAGGTGGCCTTGGCATTCATGACCTTTAGGTCAAGAATGGTGCCTTACTTAGTAAATGGGTATTCAGACTACTTACTAAGGTTGACGTCTGCAAACCCTGCCGCGCACAAAGTATCTGGGTCAAAAATCGGTGTCTCAGATATATTGGAAACCTGGAGACTCACACCTTTGGGATGAACTAATGGGATCAAAGAAATATCTTTTCTTCTTTGGATCCTTCGCAATAAAAGATGGATCGGAGATTCGTTTCTAGGTGGACAAGTGGCTTGGCAATGCTAGTCTTCGAGAATAATATCCTGCTTTATACCGCGTTGTCCACGATTCCCCGAGAACAATATCCCGCTTTATACCACATTGTCCTCGATAAGAATGATACTATTACACAGGTGCTTAGTTCATCCCCTCCAGATATTTCTCTCAGGCGGGATGTGATTGGCCCCGTCTTATGTCAAGGTAAAATCTTCTATCCCGATTGGAGTCGATTAACCCGACACATGGACGAGATGTGTTTCACCGGAATCTCACTACATTTGGTCTTTCACGGTTGACTCTATGTATCGGGCTTACACATTCTGAGGTTCTAGTGGATAATAATAATAAGAAAATTGAGAAGCCGAAGATTCCACTAAAAGTTGAAATCTTCACGTGGTATCTTTGAAGGGAAGTTGTACTAAGCAAGGACAACCTCGCCCGATGAGACAATCAAACACCCCATTTTTTTGGTGCAATTTTGCACATTCTAATGGTCAATCATCCAAGTAGCGTCTAATTTGTATTCACCCACAAGTGTTGCCAATATTTTTTGATCATTGGTTGGACGATCCAAGTAGGTTCAAAATATTAATAAGGATGGGAGCCTATACCTGTTATGATTGCTTTGACTACGTAGAAAGGATTTGGTTTTTAATGACAAAAGTTGTTTTACTTTGCAGGTTATTCTCAGCTGTACGTACTCGCTTCATATACGGTCTATGCTATACCGATCAAAGTGTCAATCGTTGTTCATGACGGTGTGTACGCAGTTGGAGCTGATGATCATGGATGTTTTTATCTAACATGGATGGCAGCATAATCTCCAGATTAGTCCACCACCACCTTTAACATAGACATAGTGTGGTCATATGAATTTTATGTTGTTGATATGTCTTTTTTTATCAAAGTGTTGGTATTGGATGTGCCCATTCTAACTATGCAGAGGCTGGGTGTTGCCCATCATGGTTTGTAACCGCTTAATGCTACATTTTAAGTCAATAAAAATTGCTTTTTATCAAAAAATAAATATGTTGGCAAACCAATGGGATGAAAAGGATAATAAACAAAAGAGGAAAGAAATATCTGGGAGCAATTACTATCTTTTGGAGTATTTGAAGGAATGATTTGTGACCACATGTGCTTGGACCACTGCCCCCAATCTCCCAGCCCAACTGTCAGGAAGCAATTTATCAAGAACATCGAAGCCCCAATCGTGAGAGCCAAGCATCCAAATCAATTTCTCCACATCAGATTCAGATGGATTGATAGTTCGACACTCCCAACTATTCTTGTTTCCTTCCCCGAGCCAATGGCCGCCGTCGACTTACGCTTCCACCTCCATCCAGCCGCCTTCTCCTCTGTCCACCCGTCCAATTCAAGCGCCAAACCGCACCGCCATTGCCCACCTCAGAGGATCCATGCTGCAGCAAGAAGGTGCCTCCTCAGGGCGAAGTCTTCAAACGGGCACCCGCAGATCGGGGCCTCCTTCAGCGATGGTACTCGGACGTGCACCCAGCACGGCTGTCTGAACTCGCTGCTGCTTGTGCAAGAATATCGTACCGAGAAGTGGTTGTTGCAGGGGCGCTAGATGCTAAGCCGTCTGGAGCTGGAGGCCCGGCGCCGGAGCAGGGAGAGCACACCGTCAGCATCACAGTCGTCGGAGCCTCCGGGGATCTTGCCAAGAAGAAGATCTTCCCGGCGCTCTTCGCCTTGTTCTACGAGGACTGGCTCCCCGAGGTTTCAGTTAGCTTTGTGTGGTTCTTCTGTCTGGGCTTTGGAGCAATGCTAGTCATTTGTTTTAGTTAACCTCTGTCAATGCAGCATTTTACAATCTTTGGTTATGCTCGTAGCAAAATGAGCGATGAAGAGCTCAGGAACATGATTAGCATGACCCTAACCTGCCGGATTGATCAGAGGTACTGCTTACAAACCCTCATGCTTGGTCCCTATGCTATGCTGAGTCGTCTGTGTTGGTTTTACTTGTAATTATCTGAGTTTGCCCCTTGCACTGGGTGTCAACCTGCTTCAGTTATCTGATTTAAGAGCCAAATTTGGCAACGAAACTGTAGTATGTACAATGACATGGCACAATGTATCCTCAAATGTTTGTTTGATTTTGCATTAGGTCTATCTAGTTTATCCATAAAAAAAGGTGAACTCAATTTATGTTGTCCATTGTCGTAGAGCTTCATATATTCAGAGTGTAACACATCATATTCGAATGTCGAAACAGGGCGAACTGCAGTGAGAAGATGGATCAATTTCTGAAGAGATGCTTCTATCAGTCCGGACAGTACAACTCAGAGGAAGGATTTTGCGAATTGGATAGAAAGCTTACAGAAAAAGAGGTAATCCCGAATTCATAGTAGTTTTTCTAGCCCTTTACTATCAGATACCAAGTAGCTATTCGCAAAGTAAAAGAGATACCAAGTAATTGCACTGCAGAATTCATGGCAAATATTGCATAGAAAAAAGGAGTTGAGGCCAAATGTTTGTCATCAATCAGGCTGGAAAGCTACCAAACAGGCTGTTCTACTTGTCTATCCCACCAAATATATTCGTGGACGTGGTAAGATCCGCCAGCCGCACCGCTTCACTGCCGAGTGGGAGTGGCTGGACGAGGTTTATAGTGGAGAAGCCATTCGGCCGCGATTCTGAGTCCTCGGGGGAGCTTACCCGATCCCTGAAGATGTATTTAGAGGAGGAGCAAATCTTCAGGTAACATATAAATGCAGGGTGTTTTCAGCAATGAGAGCAATGTGCAATGAGAGCAACAGTTTCAGAGACTCCCCCTATTTCTTATCTAGTAGTAGAATTTAACAGTGGAATGTGACAGGATTGACCATTATCTGGGCAAGGAGCTGGTCGAAAACCTGTCGGTCCTCCGTTTCTCCAACCTTGTGTTCCAGCCACTGTGGTCGAGGGACTACATTCGGAATGTGCAGCTCATATTCTCCGAAGATTTCGGCACCGAGGGTCGAGGCGGGTCTGCGCTACTCCGGCGTCCAGTCGGATCTGATAAGAATGTTCATTCATTGGCCAATGGATTCAACAGGTAGATAATGGCTTCCTTGTTGGGTTGCATTGCAGCTACTTCGACAACTACGGGATCATCCGGGACATCATGCAGAACCACTTGCTGCAGATACTGGCCCTGTTCGCCATGGAGACTCCGGTCAGCCTCGCCGCCGAGGACATTCGCAACGAGAAGGTAGTAAAAGAACAAGCATGATTGACCAATTAAACGTATAGCCTGATCAAAAAAAATTGGGTGTTGTGCTTCTTCAGGTGAAAGTGTTGCGATCGATGAGGAAGCTGAAGGTGGAGGACGTGGTGGTGGGGCAGTACAAGGGCCACACGCGGGGCGAGAAGTCGTTCCCGGCGTACGTGGACGACCCGACGGTGCCCAACGACAGCGTGACCCCGACGTTCGCGGCGGCGGCGCTCTTCATCGACAACGCGCGGTGGGATGGGGTGCCGTTCCTGATGAAGGCCGGCAAGGCGCTGCACACGCGGCGGGCGGAGATCAGGGTGCAGTTCCGGCGCGTGCCCGGGAACCTGTACCGGGGGAGCGTGGGCGCGGACCTGGACATGGCCACCAACGAGCTGGTGCTCCGGGTGCAGCCCGACGAGGCCATCTACCTCAAGATCAACAACAAGGTGCCCGGGCTCGGGATGAGGCTCGACAGCGGCAACCTCAACCTCTTCTACTCGGAGCGGTACCAGCGGGAGATACCGGACGCGTACGAGCGGCTCCTCCTGGACGCCATGGAGGGGGAGCGCCGGCTCTTCATCCGGAGCGACGAGCTCGACGCGGCCTGGGCCATCTTCACGCCCGTGCTCAGGGAGCTGGAGGACAAGAGGGTGGCGCCGGAGCTCTACCCGTACGGCAGCCGGGGCCCCGTCGGCGCGCACTACCTCGCCGCCAACTACAACGTCAGGTGGGGGGACATCAGCAGCGACGGATCCTTCTAGCTAGCAAGCTCTGCCTATCTGCTAAGGCGCCGGTTAGCTTAATTGATTACAAGTTTACTTGCAGTTTCAGACTCAATCAAGCTGTGAAGAACATGAGAAGCTCATATTGCAATCGTTTTGTCTTCTGCCTAATCGTACTTGCATTTTCCTTACTTTTGCAAGTCGGGTGTGCACGGTTTTACACCTCTCGGCTAGCTTAGCTTATACGGTGTAAGTCGAGATCCTATTCACAGGCACTCGACTTAACTATAAGCCGAAATCAAAACAGTGGCTCTCAGCGACATAAAGTGACATGACGGCCGGCTGACGCTGACAGAGGTGTCACGGGCACGAGCGTACCACTCAGGTTAACTTTCCAACCTGGGACGTCATGTGTGTCATGTAAGAGCATCATCAGCAGATCCCTTAAACCGTGGTAGATCTCTTAAACCACGGTTTGTTTTAGAGTTGGTTTAAGTTGCGGCCGAATAGACCCTTTAAAATTAATAAAACCAAATATCGCTTACATTTTTTCCCACGTCTTTTTTTTTCGCCCGTGTCCACGATCAGCTAGCTCGCTTCTACAAAACCGATGAACAGTATACAAAGCGGCCAAATACGAAGCCGCCAGCGTCCAACTAGCTCGAAGTGGCCAAATACGAAGCCACCGGCAGCCAAATACGAAGCCGCCGACGTCCAACTAGCTCGAAGTGGCCAAATACAAAGCCGCCGGCGGCCAAATACAGCGCACGAAACTCGAATCAATCCAGGACCTAGATAGCTAGCTAGCTCCTCCGTCCGCCGAATCGATTCGAGCGAGCAAGCTAGCTCCTCCGCCAGAAGAGAGCGGGCGTGGCGGCCGGGTCGGACGGCCGGCGGGCCCGGGGGCCGAGAGCCGAGACGGGTGGACGGGAGCGAGTCATGAAGGTTCTGATGGCAGTTATCTTTTGCATGTACAAACATCTTTGGATTGGCTTCGAAATCCTTATTTTTACATGTTCGGTGAGGATGTTTTCCACGCCCTTAAAAACATTTACAGGTCAGAGTCATTTACGGGTTTTATTTGGATCGTTTTTTCCATCTAAAATTGTAAACCGACGGTTATTTTACAGTTTAACGGGTTTGCTAAAGATGCTCTAACCCGAGTACCATAGGACACCCAAGGTGCGTTTTAACGGGTCTGTATACGTAAGCCGAGAGCCTCGTCGGCTTCTTGGCTTGTAGGTAAGTGCAGTCACGTGGCTGTTGTAAGCCGAGCATTGTTTGGTAAATACACGACATATATATAAGTTATGATTATGATTAATACATGGTGTACGCGTAAGTGAGTACTTTACTAAATATTTTTGGCTTACAGAAAAATCGGGTAGTGCCATTTGGTCCCGAGAGCTCCTAGGGCCTGCCACGTGGTATGAAAACCAAGTGTTTCCCAAGTGCACTCGGTAAGACCAGTGTTGTTCTTGGTTTGCCCATATTGCATTTTTTTGGTTGCTTGTTCGAACAACCCCGCAATTCAAGTAACAAAATACATACAGCTATATCCAACAGCTCAGCAAGTTCACAACCATATATATAGGACAGTACAACCATATGAAACCAAGCAGGCATACATAGGATGAAAGATGCAATATATAGTTCATAAGCATATATAGTTCCAATTTCACAACCATATATAGTTCACACATGCATACATCTCCACCAAGTTCACAACCAAAAGCATGCATACATTTCCAACAAGTTTCAAGTTCACACCAAGCATAAGTTCGAAGTTCACAACCAAATCAACTTAGGACGATATATGCAATGTGCTCAACCGTTGAGAATATAGCATGCATGCCCACCGTCGACGACATCAGCGAGGCAACCTACAAGTTCACTACCACAAGCATGAGTCTTCAAGTTGAAAATGCAAAGGATTGATAACGTTGAAAGTTTAAGAAGTATGAAATAGAAGCACCACTACTTGTGTGCTCTATCATCCCTAATAAACAAATACACCATACATCGATAAGGAAAAATCATTAATTCGGTGCCAAAGCCGGTTGTTGTTTTGTGCATATTTTTAGTTTTACATAAAATGGATATCTCTGAACCTCAAAATACCTTGGGGATTTTTGATGATTTTTTCGTAAGGAGAAAGTTCTAGAAAGCACTACAAGGTGCCGGGGCCACCTAGGGCCTGGTGGGCCAACTTGGCACCCCTCTGCATCACCTTTCGCTCATCTTTTGCCTATAAATCACATATCTTCCGAGACCCTTCGTACTTTTTTTCATGATTTTTTTTCACCGCAGCAAGTTCCTGTTCCGAGGAGATCCAATATGAAGTCCTATTCCAGTGTGCTGCCAGAGGGGGGATCCATCATTGGAGCCATCTTTATGAACCTTGCTGCCACCATGTCCATATCCATTATCAACGAAGCCAAATTGCGGAGGGGTTTCAAGTCCAGACGCCTGAGAAAACTGCACTATCTATCAGGGTTTCGGCGACGAATTACCTAAGATCAATCATACCCGAAGGTCCAATTAGGAAGAGTGATCACACGTGGAAAAAGCCAAGTCATGGGATGAAGATAAACGTTGATGCCTCCTTTTAGTATGAAACACTCTCTGGTGCCCGTGGTGCTGTGGCTCGTGATGACCGGGGTGATTTTATAGCAGTAGCAAGTTGGTTTATGCCCAATATCCATGATGTGGATTCAGCTAAGCTAATGGCAATAAGAAATAGACTGTACTTGGCGGGCCATATCGGCTGTACCAAGATGGAAGTTGTGTCTAATTGTTCCTTTGCCGTTGATTATCAACCAGATTGAGGACTATTAGGCCCTGAGATAGCAACTATCACAGAGTGCAAACAACTGATTGTAGACTTTGCAAAGATATCCTTCAAACATTGTCTTAGGGAGGCAAATCAAGTAGCAGATGAAATAGCCAAATTTAACGTGTCATCAGCTAACTTACGAATTTCAACAACCACTTTCTAAGCACCAATCAAGAATTTTCCAAGCCCTGCAAATTAAACATGTCATCATTGTCAAAATTCAAAGTTACCGGCCGGTAAACATGAATCCACTGTGTTTTGCCAATACTCTTTGAACTCCCAATTCCTTATGAGATGTCAAGGCACGCATGCCAAAGCACAAAATGTACCTCCCCTGCCCTAAGCTCCCCAATACTTCATACATGAATGAATGAAGGTCGGCGGGTCTAGAATCTATACGGCGCTCATGGATGTACACTTAGCATCTGAAAGATCGTGGATGTCGCCTAGAGGGGGGGTGAATAGGCGTTTTAAAATAATTACGATTTAGGCTTGAACAAATGCGGAATAAACCTAGCGGTTAATTTGTCAAGCACAAAACCTAAAACAACTAGGCTCACCTATGTGCACCAACAACTTATGCTAAGCAAGATAAGCAACTATGTGATAGCAAGATATATGACAAGAAACAATATGGCTATCACAAAGTAAAGTGCATAAGTAAAGAGCTCGGGTAAGAGATAACCGAGGCACGCAGAGACGACGATGTATCCCGAAGTTCACACTCTTGCGGATGCTAATCTCCATTTGGAGCGGTGTGGAGGCACAATGCTCCCCAAGAAGCCACTAGGTCCACCGTAATCTCCTCACGCCCTCGCACAATGCAAGATGTCGTGATTCCACTAAGGTACCCTTGAGGACGGTCACCGAACCCGTACAAATGGCAACCCTTGGGGGCGGTCACCGAACCCGTACACTTTGGCAACCCTTGGGGGCGGTCACCGGTACCCGTCAAATTGCTCGGGGCGATCTCCACAACCTAATTGGAGACCCCGAAGCTTGCCCGGAGCTTTACACCATAATGATTGAGCTCCGAACACCACCAACCGTCTAGGGCGCCCAAGCACCCAAGAGGAACAAGCTCAAGGGTACCAAGCACCCAAGAGTAATAAGCTTCTCAACTTGTAACTTCCACGTATCATCGTGGAGAACTCAAACCGATGCACCAAATGCAATGGCAAGGGCACATGGAGTGCCCAAGTCCTTCTCTCTCAAATCCCACGGAAGCAACTAGTGCTAGGGAGGAAAATGAGAGGAAGAACAAGAAGGAGAACACCAAGAACTCCAAGATCTAGATCCAAGGGGTTCCCCTCACAAAGAGGAGAAAGTGATTGGTGGAAACGTGGATCTAGATCTCCTCTCTCTTTTCCCTCAAGAACTAGCAAGAATCATTGAAGGGATTGAGAGTTAGAAAGCTCGAAGAAGGTCAACAATGGGGGAAGAACACGAGCTAAAAGGATAAGGTCCATTGGGGAAGAAGACCCCCTTTTATGCGTGGGGAAAAATCCAACCGTTACCCACCAACCAGCCCGCGGCCAGCGGTACTACCGCGCCTGGCCAGCGGTACTACCGCAAGGCCGTGCGGTACTACTGCTTGCAACCAAGCGGTACTACCGCACGGCTGTGCGGTACTACCGTACCGACCCACGGTACTGCCGCAACCCCAGCACAGAACCGATAAACAGACGCACAGGGGCTGGGGGCGGAACTTCCGCACGCGCGGTACTACCACGCCCCCCATGCGGTACTACCGCGAGGCAAAAGTCCCAGCCAGGGGAAAAGGGAAACTTCCGTGCCTACTTCCGCAAAGAAAGGGAAGTAGCAAAAACCCGACACAGTAGTACTGCCGAGGGGCGGTACTACCACCTGACCGCATAGTGCGGTACTACCGCACGGCGAAAGCGGTACTACCGCGGTAGGTGCGGATGTAAAAAATTGCATCCGCTCCTACTACCGCAAAGGGGCGGCACTAGCCTGGTGGGCAGCGGTAGTGCGGCTCCAGGGGAGCGGTACTACCGTGCCACTGCACGGTACTAGCGCTGATGCCTACGGTACTACCGCTTTCCTGGGAGCAGTACTACCGCAACCAACAACGGCAGCCACACAAGGGAGGCAAGAAAACGGAGGAAGCTCCAAGGAAGAAGGAGGGTAAAAGAAGGAGACGTGTACGTGATGAATCCACCCAAACCTTTCCAACGCGGACCCTGACAAAACCACACTCAAGAGAACAAGAACTGCCATAACTTCTGCATATGAGCTCCGAATTAAGCAAACTCAAGCTTGTTGGAAACAAGACGACGAGTAGCATCAAAACAGCGATTGATTATTGTAAGAAGAGGCAGGGGAGGTATGCCAACAAATAGAGGAGTGAAACCTCCAACCGAGAAGAACCGACAAAACCTCCAACAACGAAAACATCATAGAGTATGCAAGCGAACTCCGTTTTCGATGAACTCAAGCTTGTCATCAAGATGACCAAAAGCTCTAAGACTCTCAAAGAGAACCAAACAAGAACCAAGAAATATGATGCAAGGATGCAATGGTTTGAGCTCTCAGCGAACGATACGATCAAGCTACTCATCGAGAGCCCCCCTTGATAGTACGGCAATCGATCCTATAACCCAGTCTCCCAACTACCATCATGAGACCGGTAAAATAGAAAACCTATCAAGGGCAAACCTTTGCCTTGCACATGGTCCACTTGAGCTAGATGAAGACGATCTTGACTCCCTCAAGTTGGACCACCTTTCTTGATTGGGTTGACTTGATGAAGACTAGTTGATTGCTCCCCCATACTCCACTATGGGTGAGCCACTCTTCCGCACATCTTCACAAGTCCATTGTCACCATAAAGGACGGCAAGCTTCAAGCATTTGATCTCTTCGTGATGCTCCACTTGAACTTGCACACCGCAACCTAACCCCACAAAGAATCCTCACGAAGACCATGGGTTAGTACACGAAGCGTAATTGACAATGCTTACCATACCATGGGATCACTTGATCCCTCTCGGTACATCTTCTACGCTTTGTGGGTTGGTCAACTTGATTCACTCTTTGACTTAGTCTTGATCAACCTCTCACAAGATCAATCTGTTGGAAATATGCCCTAGAGGCAATAATAAAAGTATTATTATATTTCATTGTTCATGATAATTGTCTTTTATTCATGCTATAACTGTATTATCCGGAAATCGTAATACACGTGTGAATACATAGACCTCAATATGTCCCTAGTGAGCCTCTAGTTGACTAGCTCGTTGTGATCAACAGATAGTCATGATTTCCTGGCTATGGACATTGGATGTCATTGATAACGGGATCACATCATTAGGAGAATGATGTGATGGACAAGACCCAATCCTAAGCATAGCACAAAGGTCGTTTAGTTCGTTTGCTAGAGCTTTGCCAATGTCAAGTATCTCTTCCTTAGACCATGAGATCGTGTAACTCCCGGATACCGTAGGAGTGCCTTGGGTGTATCAAACGTCACAACGTAACTGGGTGACTATAAAGGTGCATTACAGGTATCTCCGAAAGTAGCTGTTGGGTTGACACGGATCGAGACTGGGATTTGTCACTCCGTATGACGGAGAGGTATCTCTGGGCCCACTCGGTAATGCATCATCATATTGAGCTCAATGTGACCAAGGTGTTGGACACGGGATCATGCATTACGGTACGAGTAAAGTGACTTGTCGGTAACGAGACTGAACAAGGTATTGGGATACCGACGATCGAGTCTCAGGCAAGTAACGTACCGATTGACAAAGGGAATTGCATACAGGGTTTGATCGAATCCTCGACATAGTGGTTCATCCGATGACAACATCGAGGAGAATGTGGGATCCATCATGGGTATCCAGATCCCGCTGATGGTTATTGACTGAGAGCGTCTCGGTCATGTCTGCATGTCTCCCGAACCCGTAGGGTCTACACACTTAAGGTTCGGTGACGCTAGGGTTATGAAGATATGTATATGCAGAAACCCGAATGTTGTTCGGAGTCCCGGATGAGATCCCGGACGTCACAAGGAGTTCCGGAATGGTCCGGAGGTAAAGATTTATATATGGGAAGTGCTATTTCGGGCATCGGGACAAGTTTCGGGGTTATCGGTATTGTACCGGGACCACCGGAAGGGTCCCGGGGGTCCACCGGGTGGGGACACCTGTCCCGGGGGGCCACATGGGCTGTAGGGGGTGCGCCTTGGCCTTCATGGGCCAAGGGCACCAGCCCCTATAGGCCCATGCGCCTAGGGTTTCCCCCTAGGAGGAGTCCTAGTGGTGGAAGGCACCCCTAGGTGCCTTGGGGGGGAGGGAAACCTCCCCTAGGCCGCCGCCCCCCCTAGTAGATCTCATCTACTAGGGCCGCCCCCCCCCCTTGGCACCCCTATATATAGTGGGGGAGAGGAGGGACTTCATACACCAGCCCCTGGCGCCTCCATCTCCCCCCGTTACGTCTCTCCCTCGTAGTCTCGGCGAAGCCCTGCTGCTGTGACGCCCTGCATCCACCACCACGCCGTCGTGCTGCTGGATCTTCATCAACCTCTCCTTCCCCCTTGCTGGATCAAGAAGGAGGAGACGTCTCCCGTCCCGTACGTGTGTTGAACGCGGAGGTGCCGTCCGTTCGGCGCTGGTCATCGGTGATTTGGATCACGTCGAGTACGACTACATCATCACCTTGCAAGCTTCCGCACGCGATCTACAAGTGGTATGTAGATGCAAACTCTCTCCCTTGACTCGTTGCTTAGATGAACTCATAGATGGATCTTGGTGAAACCGTAGGAATTTTTTTAATTTTCTGCAACGTTCCCCAACACAATCTTTGGATAATTCCTTGAATAACACCTTGGTCGACACAAACTCTCCTTGAAATCAACACATGCACTCCAAGAAAAGCCTATGGACAAAACCTTCAAATATAACTCAAGGAAACCATTAGTCCATAGAGATTGTCATCAATTACCAAAACCAAACATGGGGGCACCGCATGTTCTTTCAGTATCAGCACATCAAATTAAAGAATACACCAACATAATACTCAATTCAGATTCATATGTGGCAACAAGAAAATGGATGTTGCTTTGTCTCATCCTCTCAACAGCGACATTCCTTCTTCTTCACCTCGCTCTTCCTTCCTCATCCCACCCATCGAGTCTCAGACCATCACAACACTGTCCTTCTCCGCCCAGCACGGCACCACCGCTGCCCCTGATTCTGCACCCATGCGCCGACGTGCTAGCCACTCCACCTCACTCAGCGGCGCGGCCGGCCCCCTCCCATCCTCACTGCCCGCAGCACGCCGCCGCCGTCAACCCTGCTTCTCCACCCACATGGCTTCAGCTCAATGGCGGGTTCCTATTCTCTAGACAGATCCGGCCACAACCATGGGATCTAGTGTGATGACCACACCACAGCCCTGGCGGCACCCTGACACGGCATCATTCCTTCGATCGATGGGACAGGCTGGGAACGAACGAAACGACCTACGAACTCCCTTTTTATGAGTTGTGATGACCATATGGCCACACCACAGCCCCGGGTAAACCAATCCCAGCATCCCACCATCTTCTTGGTGCAGGTGTCCCTTCTTCCAGGGCCAATAATCCATCCATCTCATACATACGTACATTCTTTGTGCTCGTGACAAACCAAACTGCTCGCAGTTCGCTGTGTGCGCTTGACACTACTAACGCTTCTAAAACTGTCATAGATGGCGTTAAGAACCCGACGGCCAAGGACCTTGAGTCGGATGAAGCCCTGTGGGCCCTTTATGAGCGCTGGTGCAGGGCTCATGACAAGAAATATGACCATGCCGAGATGGCTTGCCGGTTCAAGTCATTCAAGGAGCGGGTAGAGTATCTGCACGATTGTAAGTAACACTTATGTTCCTTCAGATCCAGAGGAAGCAGCCATTCACCTTCAGCAAAGGGAAGAGGTCAATTCAATTCTTGAGAAAGGCGAATGCGTCCCAGTCTACTATGAACATCATGTGCCAATGGAACTAGGTCCGTTCGCAGATGAACCAATTACGCAAGAGTACTAGCTTGTTGATGAATATCTTGTTGGAGAATGTTGAAGAGATGGATGGATCCGTTCAGTGATGTTTGACCATGTTGCAGCAGAGTAGTAGTTTCCTTATGGAAATCCCAGAAGCAAGCTATTCACATGTTAAGGTTCAAACAATGCATTATCTTGAAACTTAATAGCCTATAATCTTAGTCACAAAAAGATTACAATGCATCTCATCTATAATCTATAATACCTAAATAGTTGATCCCCACTATCCTACTTCTCTTGACATGCAAGCTATCCACCTCATCAACCTGCCACTTCAGCAATTATTCTTGCTTTTAATTAGTTTTTTTAGACAGGGTTTGATCGAATCCTCGACATAGTGGTTCATCTGATGACAACATCGAGGAGCATGTGGGAGCCATCATGGGTATCCAGATCCCGCTGATGGTTATTGACTGAGAGTGTTTCGGTCATGTCTGCATGTCTCCCGAACCCGTAGGGTCTACACACTTAAGGTTCGGTGACGCTAGGGTTATGAAGATATGTATATGCAGAAACCCGAATGTTGTTCGGAGTCCCGGATGAGATCCCGGATGTCACAAGGAGTTCCGGAATGGTCCGGCGGTAAAGATTTATATATGGGAAGTGCTATTTCGGGCATCGGGACAAGTTTCAGGGTTATCGGTATTGTACCGGGACCACCGGAAGCGACAAGTTTCAGGGTTATCGGTATTGTACCGGGACCACCGGAAGGGTCCCGGGGGTCCACCGGGTGGGGCCACCTGTCCCGGGGGGCCACATGGGCTGTAGGGGGTGCGCCTTGGCATTCATGGGCCAAGGGCACCAGCCCCTATAGGCCCATGCGCCTAGGGTTTCCCCCTAGGAGGAGTCCTAGTGGTGGAAGGCACCCCTAGGTGCCTTGGGGGGGAGGGAAACCTCCCCTAGGCCGCCGCTCCCCCTAGTAGATCTCATCTACTAGGGCCGGCGCCCCCCCTTGGCACCCCTATATATAGTGGGGGAGAGGAGGGACTTCATACACCAGCCCCTGGCGCCTCCATCTCCCCCCGTTACGTCTCTCCCTCGTAGTCTCGGCGAAGCCCTGCTGCTGTGACGCCCTGCATCCACCACCACGCTGTCGTGCTGCTGGATCTTCATCAACCTCTCCTTCCCCCTTGCTGGATCAAGAAGGAGGAGACGTCTCCCGTCCCGTATGTGTGTTGAACGCGGAGGTGCCGTCCGTTCGGCGCTGGTCATCGGTGATTTGGATCACGTCAAGTACGACTACATCATCACCTTGAAAGCTTCCGCACGCGATCTACAAGTGGTATGTAGATGCAAACTCTCTCCCTTGACTCGTTGCTTAGATGAACTCATAGATGGATCTTGGTGAAACCGTAGGAAAAATTTTAATTTTCTGCAACGTTCCCCAACAGTGGTATCAGAGCTAGGTCTATGCGTAGTTCTCTTTGCACGAGTAGAATACAATTTTGTTGTGGGCGTGGATTTTGTCATCTTACTTGCCTCTACTAGTCTTTTCTTGCTCAACGGTATTGTGGGATGAAGCGGCCCGGACCAACCTTACACGTACGCTTACGTGAGACCGGTTCCACCGACTGACATGCACTAGTTGCATAAGGTGGCTGGCGGGTGTCTGTCTCTCCCACCTTAGTTGGAGCGGAATCGATGAACAGGGCCCTTATGAAGGGTAAATAGAAGTTGACAAAATCACGTTGTGGTGATTCGTAGGTAAGAAAACGTTCTTGCTAGAACCCAATTGCAGCCACGTAAAAGATGCAACAACAATTAGAGGACGTCTAACTTGTTTTTGCAGCGATTGATCATGTGATGTGATATGGCCAGAAGTTGTGATGAATGATGAATTGTGATGTATGAGATCATGTTCTTTGTAATAGGATTCACGACTTGCATGTCGATGAGTATGACAACCGGCAGGAGCCATAGGAGTTGTCTTTATTTTTTTGTATGACCTACGTGTCATTGAATAACGTCATGTAAACTACTTTACTTTATTGCTAAACGTTAGTCATAGAAGTAGAAGTAGTCGTTGGCGTGACAACTTCATGAAGACACGATGATGGAGATCATGATGATGGAGATCATGGTGTCAAGCCGGTGACAAGATGATCATGGAGCCCCGAAGATGAAGATCAATGGAGCTATATGATATTGGCCATATCATGTCACAACTATATAATTGCATGTGATGTTTATTATGTTTATGCATCTTGTTTACTTAGGACGACGGTAGTAAATAAGATGATCCCTTATAAAATTTCAAGAAGTGTTCTCCCCTAATTGTGCACCGTTGCTACAGTTTGTCGCTTCTAAGCACCACGTGATGATCGGGTGTGATGGATTCTTACGTTCACATACAATGGGTGTAAGACAGTTTTACACAGCGAAAACACTTAGGGTTAACTTGACGAGCCTAGCATGTGCAGACATGGCCTCGGAACACGGAGACCGAAAGGTCGAACACGAGTCGTATGGAAGATACGATCAACATGAGAATGTTCACCGACGATGACTAGTCCGTCTCACGTGATGATCGGACACGGCCTAGTCGACTCGGATCGTGTAACACTTAGATGACTAGAGGGATGTCTAATCTAAGTGGGAGTTCATAATTTGATTAGAACTTTATTATCATGAACTTAGTCTAAAACCTTTGCAAATATGTCTTGTAGATCAATGGCCAACGGTAATGTCAACATGAACTTCAACGCGTTCCTAGAGAAAACCAAGCTGAAAGATGATGGCAGCAACTATACGGACTGGGTCCGGAACCTGAGGATCATCCTCATAGCTGCCAGGAAACAATATGTCCTAGAAGGACCGCTAGGTGACGCTCCCGTCCCAGAGAATCAAGACATTATGAATGCTTGGCAGTCTCGTGCTGATGATTACTCCCTCGTTCAGTGCGGCATGCTTTACAGCTTAGAACCGGGGCTCCAAAAGCGTTTTGAGCACCACGGAGCATATGAGATGTTCGAAGAGCTGAAACTAGTTTTTCAAGCTCATGCCCGGGTCGAGAGATATGATGTCTCTGACAAGTTCTACAGTTGTAAGATGGAGGAAAACAGTTCTGTCAGTGAGCACATCCTGAAGATGTCTGGGTTGCACAACCGTATGACCCAGCTGAACATTAACCTCCCAGATGAGGCGGTCATTGACAGAATCCTCCAGTCGCTCCCACCAAGCTACAAGAGCTTTGTGATGAACTACAACATGCAGGGGATGGAAAAGACCATTCCTGAAGTGTTCTCGATGCTGAAGTCAGCAGAGGCTGAAATCAAGAAAGAACATCAAGTGTTGATGGTCAATAAGACCACTAAGTTCAAGAAGGGCAAGGGTAAGAAGAACTTCAAGAAGGACGGCAAAGATGTTGCCGCGCCTGGTAAGCCAGTTACCGGGAAGAAGTCAAAGAATGGACCCAAGCCTGAGACTGAGTGCTTTTATTGCAAGGGGAAGGGTCACTGGAAGCGGAACTGCCCCAAATACTTAGCGGATAAGAAGGCCGGCAACACCAAAGGTATATTTGATATACATGTGATTGATGTGTACCTTACCAGTAATCGTAGTAACTCCTGGGTATTTGATACCGGTGCCGTTGCTCATATTTGTAACTCACAGTAGGAGCTGCGGAATAAACGGAGACTGGCAAAGGACGAGGTGACGATGCGCATCGGGAATGGTTCCAGAGTCGATGTGATCGCCGTCGGCACGCTGCCTCTACATTTACCTACGGGATTAGTTTTGAACCTTAATAATTGTTATTTAGTGCCAAGTTTGAGCATGAACATTGTATCAGGATCTCGTTTAATACGAGATGGCTACTCATTTAAGTCTGAGAATAATGGTTGTTCGATTTATATGAGAGATATGTTTTATGGTCATGCTCCGATGGTCAATGGTTTATTCTTAATGAATCTCGAGCGTAATATTACACATGTTCATAGTGTAGATGCCAAAAGATTTAAAGTTGATAACGATAGTCCCACATACTTGTGGCACTGCCGCCTTGGTCACATTGGTGTCAAGCGCATGAAGAAGCTCCATGCCGATGGAATTTTAGAGTCTCTTGATTATGAATCGTTTGACACGTGCAAACCATGCCTCTTGGGCAAAATGACCAAGACTCCGTTCTCCGGAACAATGGAGCGAGCAACCAACTTGTTGGAAATCATACATACCGATGTGTGCGGTCCAACGAGCGTTGAGGCTCGCGGAGGATATCGTTATGTTCTCACTCTCACAGATGACTTGAGTAGATATGGGTATGTCTACTTAATGAAACACAAGTCTGAGACCTTTGAAAAGTTCAAGGAATTTCAGAATGAGGTGGAGAATCAACGTGACCGAAAGATAAAATTCTTACGATCAGATCGTGGAGGAGAATACTTAAGTCACGAATTTGGTACACACTTAAGGAAATGTGGAATCGTTTCACAGCTCACGCCGCCTGGAACACCTCAGCGAAACGGTGTGTCTGAACGTCGTAATCGCACTCTATTGGATATGGTGCGGTCTATGATGTCTCTTACCGATTTACCGCTATCATTTTGGGGATACGCTCTAGAGACAGCTACATTCACTTTAAATAGGGCACCGTCTAAATCCGTTGAGACGACACCGTATGAATTATGGTTTGGAAAGAAACCTAAGCTGTCGTTTCTGAAAGTTTGGGGATGCGATGCTTATGTCAAGAAACTTCAACCTGAAAAGCTCGAACCCAAGTCGGAAAAATGCGTATTCATAGGATACCCTAAGGAAACTGTAGGGTATACCTTCTACTTAAGATCCGAAGGCAAGATCTTTGTAGCCAAGAACGGATGCTTTCTGGAAAAAGAGTTTCTCTCGAAAGAAGTAAGTGGGAGGAAAGTAGAACTCGATGAAGTACTACCTGTTGAGCAGGAAAGTGGCGCAGTGCAGGAAACCGTTCCTGTGATGCCCACACCAACTGAAGAGGAAAACAATGATGATGATCAAGGTACTTCGGATCAAGTTACTGCTGAACTTCGTAGGTCCACAAGGACACGTTCCGCACCAGAGTGGTACGGCAACCCTGTCCTGGAAATCATGTTGTTAGACAACAATGAACCTTCGAACTATGGAGAAGCAATGGCGGGCCCGGATTCCAACAAATGGCTTGAAGCCATGAAATCCGAGATAGAATCCATGTATGAAAACAAAGTATGGACTTTGACAGACTTGCCCGATGATCGGCGAGCGATAGAAAACAAATGGATCTTTAAGAAGAAGACGGACGCGGATGGTAATATTACCATCTATAAAGCTCGACTTGTCGCTAAGGGTTATCGACAGGTTCAAGGGATTGACTATGACGAGACATTCTCTCCCGTAGCAAAGCTAAAGTCCGTCCGAATCATGTTAGCAATTGTCGCATACTATGATTATGAGATATGGCAGATGGACGTCAAAACAGCATTCCTTAACGGGCATCTTAAGGAAGAACTATATATGATGCAGCCGGAAGGTTTTGTCGATCCTCGGAACGCTAACAAAGTATGCAAGCTCCAGCGATCCATTTATGGACTGGTGCAAGCATCTCGGAGTTGGAACATTCGCTTTGATGAGATGATCAAAGCGTTTGGGTTTATGCAGACTTATGGAGAAGCCTGCGTTTACAAGAAAGTGTGGGAGCTCTGTAGCATTTCTCATATTATATGTAGATGACATACTCTTGATGGGAAATGATATAGAATTTCTGGACAGCATTAAGGCCTACTTGAATAAGTGTTTTTCAATGAAGGACCTTGGAGAAGCTGCTTATATATTAGGCATCAAGATCTATAGAGATAGATCGAGACGCCTCATAGGTCTTTCACAAAGCACATACCTTGATAAGATTTTGAAGAGATTCAGAATGGATCAGTCCAAGAAGGGGTTCTTGCCTATGTTACAAGGTGTGAGACTGAGCTCAGCTCAGTCACCGACCACGGCAAAAGATAAAGAAGAGATGAGTGTCATCCCCTATGCTTCAGCCATAGGATCTATTATGTATGCCATGCTGTGTACCAGACCCGATGTAAACCTTGCCGTAAGTTTGGTAGCAAGATACCAAAGTAATCTCGGCAAGGAACACTGGACAGCGGTCAAGAATATCCTGAAGTACCTGAAAAGGACAAAGGACATGTTTCTCGCTTATGGAGGAGACGAAGAGCTCGTCGTAAAGGGTTACGTCGACGCTAGCTTCGACTCAGATCTGGATGACTCTAAGTCACAAACCGGATACGTGTATATGTTGAATGGTGGAGCAGTAAGCTGGTGCAGCTGCAAGCAGAGCGTCGTGGCGGGATCTACGTGTGAAGCGGAGTACATGGCAGCCTCGGAGGCAGCACATGAAGCGATTTGGGTGAAGGAGTTCATCACCGACCTAGGAGTCATACCCAATGCGTCGGGGCCAATCAAACTCTTCTGTGACAACACTGGAGCTATTGCCCTCGCAAAGGAGCCCAGGTTTCACAAGAAGACCAGGCACATCAAGCGTCGTTTCAACTCCATCCGTGAAAATGTTCAAGATGGAGACATAGAGATTTGCAAAGTGCACACGGATCTGAATGTCGCAGATCCGCTGACTAAACCTCTCTCGCGTGCAAAACATGATCAACACCAGAACTCTATGGGTGTTCGATTCATCACAATGTAACTAGATTGGTGACTCTAGTGCAAGTGGGAGACTGTTGGAAATATGCCCTGGAGGCAATAATAAAAGTATTATTATATTTCATTGTTCATGATAATTGTCTTTTATTCATGCTATAACTGTATTATCCGGAAATCGTAATACACGTGTGAATACTTAGACCACACAATGTCCCTGGTAAGCCTCTAGTTGACCAGCTCGTTGTGATCAACAGATAGTCATGGTTTCCTGACTATGGACATTGGATGTCATTGATAACGGGATCACATCATTAGGAGAATGATGTGATGGACAAGACCCAATCCTAAGCATAGCATAAAAGATCGTGTAGTTCGTTTTGCTAGAGCTTTGCAAGTGTCAAGTATCTCTTCCTTCGACCATGAGATCGTGTAACTCCCGGATACCATAAGAGTGCCTTGGGTATACCAAATGTCACAACGTAACTGGGTGACTATAAAGGTGCATTACAGGTATCTCCGAAAGTAGCTGTTGGGTTGACACGGATCGAGACTGGGATTTGTCACTCCGTATGACGGAGAGGTATCTCTGGGCCCACTCGGTAATGCATCATCATATTGAGCTCAATGTGACCAAGGTGTTGGACACGGGATCATGCATTACGGTACGAGTAAAGTGACTTGCCGGTAACGAGACTGAACAAGGTATTGGGATACCGACGATCGAGTCTCAGGCAAGTAACGTACCGATTGACAAAGGGAATTGCATACAGGGTTTGATCGAATCCTCGACATAGTGGTTCATCCGATGACAACATCGAGGAGCATGTGGGAGCCATCATGGGTATCCAGATCCCGCTGATGGTTATTGACTGAGAGCGTCTCGGTCATGTCTGCATGTCTCCCAAACCCGTAGGGTCTACACACTTAAGGTTCGGTGACGCTAGGGTTATGAAGATATGTATATGCAGAAACCCGAATGTTGTTCGGAGTCCCGGATGAGATCTCGGACGTCACAAGGAGTTCCGGAATGGTCCGGAGGTAAAGATTTATATATGGGAAGTGCTATTTCGGGCATCGGGACAAGTTTCGGGGTTATCGGTATTGTACCGGGACCACCGGAAGGGTCCCGGGGGTCCACCGGGTGGGGACACCTGTCCCGGGGGGCCACATGGGCTGTAGGGGGTGCGCCTTGGCCTTCATGGGCCAAGGGCACCAGCCCCTATAGGCCCATGCGCCTAGGGTTTCCCCCTAGGAGGAGTCCTAGTGGTGGAAGGCACCCCTAGGTGCCTTGGGGGGGAGGGAAACCTCCCCTAGGCCGCCGCCCCCCCTAGTAGATCTCATCTACTAGGGCCGGCGCCCCCCCCCCTTGGCACCCCTATATATAGTGGGGGAGAGGAGGGACTTCATACACCAGCCCCTGGCGCCTCCATCTCCCCCCGTTACGTCTCTCCCTCGTAGTCTCGGCGAAGCCCTGCTGCTGTGACGCCCTGCATCCACCACCACGCCGTCGTGCTGCTGGATCTTCATCAACCTCTCCTTCCCCCTTGCTGGATCAAGAAGGAGGAGACGTCTCCCGTCCCGTACGTGTGTTGAACGCGGAGGTGCCGTCCGTTCGGCGCTAGTCATCGGTGATTTGGATCACGTCGAGTACGACTACATCATCACCTTGCAAGCTTCCGCACGCGATCTACAAGTGGTATGTAGATGCAAACTCTCTCCCTTGACTCGTTGCTTAGATGAACTCATAGATGGATCTTGGTGAAACCGTAGGAAATTTTTTAATTTTCTGCAACGTTCCTCAACACAATCTTTGGATAATTCCTTGAATAACACCTTGGTCGACACAAACTCTCCTTGAAATCAACACATGCACTCCAAGAAAAGCCTATGGACAAAACCTTCAAATATAACTCAAGGAAACCATTAGTCCATAGAGATTGTCATCAATTACCAAAACCAAACATGGGGGCACCGCATGTTCTTTCAGTATCAGCACATCAAATTAAAGAATACACCAACATAATACTCAATTCAGATTCATATGTGGCAACAAGAAAATGGATGTTGCTTTGTCTCATCCTCTCAACAGCGACATTCCTTCTTCTTCACCTCGCTCTTCCTTCCTCATCCCACCTATCGAGTCTCAGACCATCACAACACTGTCCTTCTCCGCCCAGCACGGCACCACCGCTGCCCCTGATTCTGCACCCATGCGCCGACGTGCTAGCCACTCCACCTCACTCAGCGGCGCGGCCGACCCCCTCCCATCCTCACTGCCCGCAGCACGCCGCCGCCGTCAACCCTGCTTCTCCACCCACATGGCTTCAGCTCAATGGCGGGTTCCTATTCTCTAGACAGATCCGGCCACAACCATGGGATCTAGTGTGATGACCACACCACAGCCCTGGCGGCACCCTGACACGGCATCATTCCTTCGATCGATGGGACAGGCTGGGAACGAACGAAACGACCTACGAACTCCCTTTTTATGAGTTGTGATGACCATATGGCCACACCACAGCCCCGGGTAAACCAATCCCAGCATCCCACCATCTTCTTGGTGCAGGTGTCCCTTCTTCCAGGGCCAATAATCCATCCATCTCATACATACGTACATTCTTTGTGCTCGTGACAAACCAAACTGCTCGCAGTTCGCTGTGTGCGCTTGACACTACTAACGCTTCTAAAACTGTCATAGATGACGTTAAGAACCCGACGGCCAAGGACCTTGAGTCGGATGAAGCCCTGTGGGCCCTTTATGAGCGCTGGTGCAGGGCTCATGACAAGAAATATGACCATGCCGAGATGGCTTGCCGGTTCAAGTCATTCAAGGAGCGGGTAGAGTATCTGCACGATTGTAAGTAACACTTATGTTCCTTCAGATCCAGAGGAAGCAGCCATTCACCTTCAGCAAAGGGAAGAGGTCAATTCAATTCTTGAGAAAGGCGAATGCGTCCCAATCTACTATGAACATCATGTGCCAATGGAACTAGGTCCGTTCGCAGATGAACCAATTACGCAAGAGTACTAGCTTGTTGATGAATATCTTGTTGGAGAATGTTGAAGAGATGGATGGATCCGTTCAGTGATGTTTGACCATGTTGCAGCAGAGTAGTAGTTTCCTTATGGAAATCCCAGAAGCAAGCTATTCACATGTTAAGGTTCAAACAATGCATTATCTTGAAACTTAATAGCCTATAATCTTAGTCACAAAAAGATTACAATGCATCTCATCTATAATCTATAATACCTAAATAGTTGATCCCCACTATCCTACTTCTCTTGACATGCAAGCTATCCACCTCATCAACCTGCCACTTCAGCAATTATTCTTGCTTTTAATTAGTTTTTTTAGACAACCACCTTTTAACCATTTTTTGTTAATGTTTACACATGTAGCGGCGGTGTCCACCGAAGCCCAATGGTCTTGTGATTCACAAACATAACAAAGAATCCCCACCGTCTCATTAAAGAGAGAATTTCTTATTTGGCTCTTTTTTAAAATTTCCTTCCTTATTTGGCCTAAAATAAATTCTCTTCCCTATTTGACATCTAAAGTATATTTTTGTTTCTTATATGACACTTTCGTCCATTTTAGGCAGTAACAGGGTTAAGTTCAAGGTGAGAAGACAATTTTCCCGCTATTTTGATTAGTTCATCATGTTCTAAACTACTCCAAAATACAATATTACACATAGTCACATACTACTAACAAATCCTCCAATTAGCACATCGTTCTGAATTTGATTACACGTTTCCAAAAGTACAGTATTATACATAGTCACATCACAATCACATACTAGTAAATCCTCCAATTAAACACGGTCTCCTGCACGGCTCGGCACCAGGAGTAAATATATATGTATGTTACCTATCCCTGTAACTTTACCAGGAGTAAATATATATGCATGTCTCGAGTTGTGCCATCGATCTACTTGCCGGCGACTTATACTTAGTACGTGCCAAGTGCATCTAGTGAAAATCGATCCAGGAATCCAGCTGCTTACGTACTGCTTGTACGCGAGTATTCCAATCGGCGGCCTCACCCGCAGCTAGCTTATACGTGCATCTCGCCGAAAAGTGCTCGACGTATTACAAGCTATGTCTAGTCGGAAAGTACACGACGAGTCACGACTTGTGCCAACATCCTCTTTCACCAATTACCTTTCGTTACCCGTTGCACGTGTCGCCTAGATTGCCGGATCACGGGGCTGTAGATGTCGACGCCATGGCCACTCCACCGCTCTGCCCATGGCCTCACTGGCGAGCTTGGGTGTCGCTGTGCTATCCGCAAAAAAAGGTATTGTAAGTTTGGATGTTTTGTACGAGCTTTTACATGCACATACCACTTTACCTAAGGAACAAAATACTGGAGCTTACATATACATGGGCAGCATCTGTTGAACACCCCTAACATGTGTGAACTGAGTACTTTTTAACTACACCCAGGGTAGTTACACAACACACTTGGGGCAAAATGACCGTTTCACCTTGCATTTAACTCCATTACTGGCTAAAATGGACTGAAATGTCATATAAGAAACAAAATTAACTTTAGATGTCAACTGGGGAGGGGGGGGGGGTGTTATTTTGGACCAAATAGAAAAGCAAAATTTAAGAAAGGGCCAAATAAGAAATTCTTCCCTCATTAAAAGGCCCAACCGACTCTCTCTCTCTCTCTCTCTCTCTCTAAATAAATAAAGGACCAATCTATCCCTGGGCAACGATACAGTGGGGCGGCTATGTAGAAAAGAAGCGATCTCGCCGTATGGTCTTGGTCCTCTGGCACGACCGCCGGTCTTAAGGGCATCCGCCGGTTGTAATTTTGTTCCCGGTGTAGACCACTCTGGTGCCCTTTAGCCGCATTTGCCGGTTGTAATTCCGTTCCCGGTGTAGACCACTCTGGTGCCCTTTAGTGTCGTCGACATGGCAGCGATAGTGCTGTTTTCCCTCTCTTTGTTTCGTTCAGCGGGAATCAGTGTGGCACCCTATAGCATCATTCAGATGGCGGCTCTCGTCCTCCTCTCTCTCTTTTCCGGCGAAGCTACTCCAATGTTGGTTGGGAACTCATGGAGGTTGGTTCCAGTCTGATCAGGTGTACAGGAGTCCCATGTTCGCTTCCTTTCGGACTAGGAGAGAAACAGTTGGGTGGAGACGCCGTCCAGGTTGTTGGAGTATAATGTCCGGCCCTCTTTCTCAGATCTGTCTTTTGGTTGCATTGGCTAGAGCATGCACTTCTACATGGTATCGGAGCCAAGAGGTCTTGAGTTCCAGACCCGGCTGACGTAATTAAAATACAGCCCATTTTTGGTCCACGTTTAGGCCTGAGGGAGCCACATGTGAGGAGAAGTGTTGACGTATAATGTGCTGCCCAGTCTCTTCCATCAGATCTGATGAATGAACTGGTTAGGTGCATAAACTTACAACCAACAGGTTCAGGGTTCAAAACCTAATAAACGCAATAAATAATTGCAGCCTATCCCCGTTTCCGTTGCCCACGTCATATACCTCCAAAGAAGCATAGACATGAAGGGAAGTGTTGGAGTATAATGTTCGGCCCTCTCTCTTAGATCAGTTTTTTGGTTGCATTGATTAGAGCATGCACTTCTACACAGGTATTTCAACCAATGATGGTCACGCCTCTGCTACTCATCCTTCTACCTTTAGACCTTCCTTTTTTGCTTAACCCACCAGCTAATTTGACTCCAGTCAAATTCGGATAGTTGGATTTGATAGTGGTTAAGGTATGCTGATTTGATTTGGTTACGTTAGCTAGGAGCCATGCCCCCTGGGTGGGATTGAGTAATGGTATGCTGATTAACATAGATCAATCCATCCGCGGTGGATTTGATAGTTGTATCACGTCCGCGGTACCGAGTAGCAGCAAGCTCCAATGCAGATCGATACCTGAAGCGCCATACTGCCCCTCTGTTATTTATTGCACCTAGATGGAGGCAGTGGCAAGGTTGAGCGCGTCGGCCATGGCACGAGGATGTGAGGGTTTTGGGGAGAGATGAGAAATGGGGTGGGCGTCAAAGGAGGACAAAGGTGTCCATGCCGACACAAACAAGGCTCAAATTTGGACCAAAAATGGATAAAAAAAACATCATGTCCATTTGTATCGTCGCGTTGGGCCGCGTACTTTGTCCATGCGGACCCAAACAGACCCGGCTGGACCTGAGCCATGCAGGACACAATTCGGTGGATACTCCACGAAACCAGAACAAGGGAACAAGCTGATGTGCCGTCTTCTGATTCATGCATTTCGTGGTGAAAGGTTCTCACTACATAAACATTGAAACTAACCAAAGATACGCTAAAGTTCTCACGCCTCAGTCATTGGCGACCAACTCTGTGCTTCCGTCCTTGGCAACCAACTCTGTGCTTCCGTTTTCTAGCCTCTGAAGGACCAGCTGCTTCTTTGGAGCAAAGCCTTTGGCTATCGACACGGAGCTTACATCCACGACAACGGTATCGTCTTCCTTGAAGTCACCCTTGAGGACACCGAGAGCTATCTCGTTCTCCACCATCTGCTGGATCACCCTCTTGACGGGCCTGGCACCGTAGTTGGGGTCAAAGCCAAGAGCGCCGAGATGCTCCACAGCCTCCGGTGTGTACTGAAGGTGAATCTTCTGTTGCAGCAGCCTGTTTTTGACCCGGTTCAGCTGCAAGTCCGACACATTTACAATTGCGATCAGGTCAACGAAAGCCAAACAGTGAAAATACAACTAGAACTTAGTTCAGTGACTCAAGCAAATTTGCATGCAAGTAATTGTAAGGCATTTACCTGTATCTCCACAATGCGATTTATCTCTGTTGAGTCCAGTGGTTGGAACACAATGTATTCATCTATCCTGTTCAGGAACTCTGGTCGGAATGTCTGCCGAGCAATCTCAGTCACCTGCTTTTTCATTACCTCATACACCGCGTCCTTGCTGTCTGTTGTGTTTCTGAGGGTGTCTAGGATCAATGGTGAACCAATGTTCGAGGTCATGATGATCACACAGTTAGTGAAGCTCACTGTTCTGCCCTGGGAATCAGTTATTCTTCCATCGTCCAACAGTTGCAACAAGATGTTGAAGACATCTTGGTGTGCCTTCTCAATCTCATCAAACAGAACAACAGAGTAAGGCCTGCGGCGAACAGCTTCCGAAAGTTGGCCCCCCTCCTCATAACCGACATACCCCGGTGGTGCTCCAACCAAGCGAGAAACAGCATGCTTCTCCATGTACTCACTCATGTCAATCCGTATTAAGGCATTCTCAGTGTTGAAAAGGAATTCAGCTAGCGTCTTTCCCAGCTCAGTCTTGCCTACACCTGTAGGGCCCATAAACATGAAGCTTGCTATTGGACGGTTAGGGTCCGATAGGCCTGCCCTAGAACGACGGATTGCATTGGCTACTGACTTGACTGCAATATCTTGGCCAATAACCCTCTTGTGGAGTACATCCTCCAGTAGCAGTAGCTTTTCCCTATCCGATTGTTGAAGATTTGACACTGGAATACCAGTCCACTTGCTAACTATCTCAGCAATATCAACATCAGTCACCTCTTCTCGAAGCATCGACTTTCCTGACTGCTGGAATTCAGTAAGGTTTTCCTCAGCCTCATCCAGCTGTTTTTGTAGTGTCAAAAGCGTTGAATATTTGAGTTCAGCAGCACGGTTCAAATTATATTCTCTCTCAGCGGCTTCAATCTCCAGGTTAACTCTGTCAATCTACCACAGATAAAAGATGGCGAATTAAAGACACAAATCTGGCACAAAAGAAAAGAGCAGAACATGCATGCACCTACCTCTTCCTTAATTGATTTTATACGAGTCATCAACGATTTCTCATACTCCCAGTGTTCTGAAAGGTTTTTCTGCTTCTGCTTGAGGGATTCTAGTTCAGCTTCAAGCTTGCTTAGTCGTTCTCTGGAGGCTTTGTCAGTATCATTCTTCAATGAAAGCTTCTCCATTTCAAACCTTATGATTTCCCTGTCGACCTCATCCAACTCAATAGGTTTTGATGTAATCTCCATTTTCAATTTAGCTGCCGCTTCATCAACTAGATCAATAGCTGCACACGGAAAGATAAATACATAGTATAAGACAACGAACGAATTAGCCCCTAGCTCCCGATAGTTGTTCCATAATATAGTACATGACATACCTTTGTCAGGCAAAAAACGTCCAGTGATGTAGCGATCTGATAAAGCAGCTGCAGCAACAAGAGCACCATCTGATATCTTAACACCATGATGCATCTCATACCGCTCTCGCAGGCCACGTAGAATAGAAACTGTATCCTCAACTGCTGGTTCACCACAGTAAACCTGCTGGAACCTACGTTCAAGAGCAGCATCTTTCTCAATGTACTTCCTGTACTCATCTAATGTTGTTGCCCCAATGCAACGGAGTTCCCCACGGCCTAACATTGGTTTCAACAGGTTACCAGCATCCATTGCCCCACCAGTGGCTCCTGTAACAGAAAAGAGAATTAAGGTCCAAGGACAATAATACTCACAAGTCAAACAACATAATATAGGAAGGTTGCGCTAGTTGGGACTTATGCAGCATCAATACAGATATGTTTATGGCACACAGACAAATTATTCCAAAAAATGGCAATACGCTGATGAATTTCTAAATTATATGCCATAGGATTAGGGATCTGCAAGAGAAACAGTGGGTGACACGCTGAGATGGGAATAAGAGGAGTGCTAAGGGAGCAAAAGAATCAGTACAAAGAATTGAGCTGGGGCATGTCCACCAAGTATCCAACATGTATCTGGATTTCTTTTCCTTTATTCATAATATCGATATTTCTGATAATTGTTCAGATACTGTATTGATACCATACCGCATATACCCAGCTTTGCAAGTATCAGTGTTTCAGGCGGCCCAGGAGCTAAGATTACTACTTTGGCTGTCTGCTTACTATCACAACTGTATAGAGAATTACCAATCTAATCTACCATTTTAGAGCTCGACTTCAATAAAGCTCAACATGCAAATGGCTGATGGCATACTTAGACATACATACCTGCACCAACAACAGTGTGAATCTCATCAATGAACAAGATGATTTGTCCATTAGAAGCAGTGACCTCCTTCAGAACAGCCTTAAGTCTCTCTTCAAATTCACCACGATATTTGGAACCAGCAAGTAATGCTCCCATGTCCAACGAAATAAGCTGAAATATTGCATATTTATGGAGTTAGAATGAATAGCCAATTTAATCTCTTGATACGATTATTTTCCAACTTTCCTTGCAAAACTCTAGGGGGGTGGGTGTACCGAAGCAAAACTCTTATTTGATTATTTGCTTTTTTCCAACTTGCTTTCCTTGCTAGCCCTGCACATCCTCCTATACCCACTAAATGAAAAAAGAAAAAGATAACCCTATTTGTGTAGCTCAGGCCATAAATGCAACCTGATTGTTGGTTACTACTTGCAGGAACATCATCTTGAACGATTGGTTGTTTGCTAGAAATAAGAAACAAATGCAACACTGCCATCCTAGACAGTGACATGATTTGGAGAAACATATACAATCATAAAAGGACAAGGTTTCCATCCTCAAGAGATAAAATCAAATATGCATTTTCAGGTAAAATAAAAAAAAATACCTTTCTATTTTGTAAAGGCTCAGGAACATCTCCCCGCACAATGCGCTGAGCCAATCTGCATGCAACAAATGCAAAGCAATTTTTCAATGCGTCTCCAGAATATGTTATAAGTTGTAGGTACGCTACAGAAGATCCAGAAGTAAGCGAATAACGCGTTGCAAACTACACATTCTGAATTCTCTACAAAATAAAGAAAAATATGAGAAGAACAAGTAATCACCCTTCAGCAATCGCAGTTTTGCCAACTCCTGGCTCGCCAATAATTACAGGATTATTTTTAGTTCTTCTACAAAGGATTTGAATGCATCGGCGCACTTCATCATCACGTCCTATAACAGGATCAAGTTTTCCACGCCGAGCTAGTTCTGTCATGTCGATACCATACTTCTCTAGAGCTTGGAACTTCCCTTCTGGATCTGGCAACAGAAATAACCAACTGCATTGTTATCACGCCAAATTACAACAGAAAACAATCCTTCATTATCATGTGTAAGCATGACGAGCAGTCGTGCTATCAAAACATCGATTCTTTTTTATAGAGAAGGTATCATGACTAGTCTACTTGAACATCCGAAAAGAACATGAACATCAGTATTACTGTGAAATGTATGCCTATTTTCTTTCCTCGGCTATGAAATTTGAGACAGAACTCACAATTAGATATAAAGATATGGCAAGATGGCACATTTGTTAGTTGGCTCTTGCATATGTCATAAGTTCACCCATATATAAACATAAAAGTAAGAATAATCACTTGCAAACAATCCAGGGATCAGAATATAATTATAATATAAGAGACAAGGGCATTTCTGACAGTTAAGATATGGCATATGGTGCATTTGCTAGTTGGCTCTTGCCTGGATCATAAAATCACCAATACAAACATCAAAACGTTACTTGCTACGAATCCTCAAATAAGAATATCATGCAAGACAACAGCATTTCTGGTGGTTCATTCCCGTAATATTTCAAAGATAACAATATACCCTATATTGAAAAATAATTATTACAGGAATAAGTTTATTCCCATGCCCCATTTGACTAAAACCACTGCACTGCCACTGAATTTAGCAAATATCAATAGAGATGATTTAGAATCAGATGAATCAACTTCTGAATTAAAAGGTAAACTAAAACAATCATGCTGGAAAAAGAACTGAGCAAACGATAACAAGAAAGAAAATTGAATGATATCCATTATACATACTCTGATCTGTAACTCGCTGGCTACCACGTACAGCAGAGATAGCTTCCTTCAGCTCATTCTCACCAATCTGGAGATCTTCGAACAACTGTTGCCCAAACCTCTTATCCGCCGTGAATGCTCTCAGCATGTGCTCAACTGATACAAACTCATCGCCATACTCTTTTTTGTACTTTATTGCCTTATCCAAAATTAATGTGAAACTTTGCCCTACAACTGGCCCACTTGTATCACCACTAACCTGCCAAAGCAAGAGCCCATAATGATGTTAAGGTTTTGAGCATATACCGACTTATCAAACTTAACTACCATAAATAGTGCTAGAACCTTGGGTTGTTTAGCAATAAAGTCATCAGTAGCTCGCAGGACTGATGTGTTGTCTATCCCAGCTTTTGAAAATATTCTGCGTGCTAACCCATCCTTCTGCTCCAAAAGAGCTTTCATCAGGTGCTCAGATTCCACAATCTGTTGTTTAGACAATCTCGCTGCCTCAACTGCACCGGCAACCCCCTCCCAAGCCATCTCAGTGAATTGATCTGGACTTATCTGTTTGATCACAGAAAATTAAGAAAAATGAAGAGATTAGCTATTATCCATAAGCACAAATACTGTCTATGAACATTATGCAAGCATTGTTAGTGCACGATCCATGTACCGAAGCAAAACACATGATCTACGCGAGTACCATGCATAAATATACTATATAAACGTATGACAACTCGTAGTAAACTGATAATGCTATTCACCATGTCTGTCCAATGAAAGGTCAATCAATTTTCATGACACAACTGTTATGCTTCAAATCTCCACATCACACACACACAACACCAAATTACCGACGTGCGTGAATCTAAGAAGTCATTTGTTCTAATTTTAAGGGTAAAGCTGAGAGCTCATGAACTAGAGAGGGAATGCCAGGTTCCTTCATCAGTTTATGATCACCAATTTGGAAAATAATTCATCTGATCAATACAAGCACTACAAGATTAGAACATCACAGGAAAACTATTAATCTAACTGGAGAATAGCGCACAATGGAGAAAACAAAGTACAATTCGGCAATATCAGTGTGCTACGGGCCACACATCTGCATAGCCGACTGAAGTTGCCACTCTCAGTGACCAAGGAAAAAAAAGGCAAAATTGAACGGCACCGGTTCAGTTATTCCAACCTGAGACGAGGATGAGGCGCTGTACCGAGCCGGCGGCGTGGAGTGGAAAAGCCGGCGAGGCGGCACCAGGAGGCCACCCCCGCCCCCCGTGGGGAGCCTGGCCATGGGAGGAGCGAACCACGAGGGCCTGCTGACCTTGGCGGCGGTGGAGAAGGGGCTTCCCCCGGCTAGCGGCGCAAGTGCGCGCGGGAGGGGCTCGCGGCTGCCGGCTGCCAGGCGGCGGGCCACGGCGGCGGCCCGCGCCGGGCGCGACAGCCTGGACGCCGCGGAGAGTGCCATCACGGGAGGGTTTAGGGTTTAGCTGTACCAATGAGGATTCGGGTGCGTGCGTGCGCAATGCTGTTTGTGGTGGGACGGAGACGATCGGCGATGCTTGGAGAAGGGGAAAGAAGGAGAAAAGAGAGAAGCGGCGGAGGAAGGAGGAAGATGTTGGAAGACTGGAGAAGCTTCTCCGAGCTACGGGGTTCCTCCTCAGGCCTGTGCGCCTGCCGTCTAATCTGGGCCGTCACTTCTACTCCAGAATCACTGGAATCACTGGACTGCAGAATTCGGTTTCCAAAGCTCGTAGTATTCTGATCTAAAACGCCTTATACTCCTTCCATCCGGAAATACATGTGAAAAAAGATTTATTCATTTCTTTCACAAGTATTTCCGGATGGAGGGAGTATTAATTTAGCAAAAGGACCTGTGCATTACAACGGGAGAAAAATAAATCATAATCTACAATAACAATGACCCACTTTGCCGCATCACCGATATACACTATCACTCTCAATTTTGTGAAGTCATGAACAACTTTTGAAATCACGAACAATTTTTTAAACTCGTGCATACATTTGAAATTGTGAATATTTTTCAAATTCGTGAACACTTTTACAAATTTTCGAATATTTTATAAAATCAAGGACATTTTTGAATTCATTAACATTTTATACTATCTGCAAACTTTTTAAAAAATTGCTAACATGTTTTGAAACAATTTTCTTGAATTGGTGAACGTTTCTAGAATCGACAAACATTTCTAGAATCCACCAATTTCTTGAAATTCAGGAACATTTTTTTATTTTACAAGCAAATCATAATCTCCTATGGCCATGATCATATTTTGCTGCATCAACGAGATACACAATCACTCTCAATTTCATGAAAAAATGAATATTTTTTGAAGCTCGTGAAACTATTTGAAATCCTGAACGTTTCTCAAATTCATGAAAACTTTTACAAATTTCAAAAAAAGTCAAATCAAGAAAAGATTTTTTTGAATTCATGAACATTTATACTATTTGCAAACATTTCTTTCAAATTGTGAACATTTTTTAACAATTTTCTTGAATCGGAGAACAATTCTAGAATGGGCGAATATTATTTTGGAAATTGGTGGAACAATTTTTAAAATTCATGAGCATTTTTTTGATTTAGCGGTTGTTTTTTGAAATGCATGATCATTTTTTGAACCGACAAATATTTTATGAATGAATAAACTATTTTGTACGTTATGAACATTTTAAAGATATTTTTCCATTCATGAACATTTTTTGAATTGGTGAAGGAGTTCATATCCGATCTGGGTGTAATACCTAGTGCATCGGGTTTAATGAAAATCTTTTGTGACAACACTGGAGCAATTGCCTTAGTAAAGGAATTCAGATTTCACAAGAGAACCAAACACATCAAAAGACGCTTCAACTCCATTCATGAAAAGGTCAAGGATGGAGATATAGAAGTTTGCAAAATACATACGGATCTGAATGTAGCAGACCCGTTGACTAATCCTCTTCCGCAAGCAAAGCATGATCAGCACCAAGACTCCATGGGTGTTAGATTCATTACAATATAATCTAAATTATTGACTCTAGTGCAAGTGGGAGACTGAAGGAAATATGCCCTAGAGGCAATGATAAAGTTGTTATTTTATATTTCCTTGTTCATGATAAAGGTTTATTATTAATGCTAGAATTATATTGATTGGAAACTTAAATACATGTGTGGATACATAAACAAAATACCATGTCCCTAGTGAGCCTCTACTAGACTAGCTCGTTGATCAAAGATGATTAAGGTTTCCTAACCATAGACATGTGTTGTCACTTGATAACGAGATCACATCATTAGGAGAATGATGTGATGGACAAGACCCATTCGTTAGCTTAGCATATGATCGTTCAGTTTATTGCTATTGCTTTCTTAATGTCAAATACATATTCCTTAGACTATGAGATCATGCAACTCCCGGATACCGGAGGAATACCTTGTGTGCTATCAAACGTCACAATGTAACTGGATGATCATAAAGATGCTCGATAGGTATCTCTGAAGGTGTCTGTTGAGTTGGCATGGATCAAGATTAGGATTTGTCACTCCGAGTATCGGAGAGGTGTCTCTGGGCCCTCTCGGTAATACACATCACAACAAGCTTGCAAGCAAAGTGACTAAGGAGTTAGTTACGAGATGATGTATTACGGAACGAGTAAAGAGACTTGCCGGTAACGAGATTGAACTAGATATGAAGATACCGACAATCGAATCTCGGACAAGTAACATACTGACAGACAAAGGGAATTACGTATGTTATCATAAGGTTCGACCGATAAAGATCTTCGTAGAATATGTAGGACCAATATGGGCATCCAGATTCCGCTATTGGTTATTGACCGGAGAGGTGTCCCGGTCATGTCTACATAGTTCTCAAACCCGTAGGGTCCGCACGCTTAACGTTCATTGATGATATAGTGTTATATGAGTTATATGATTTGGTGACCGAATGTTGTTCGGGGTCCCATATGAGATCGTGGACATGACGAGGAGCTCCGAAATGGTCCAAAGGTAAAGATTGATATATAGGACGATGCTATTTGGACATTGGAAGAGTTTCGGAGTGCATCTGGTAGTCACCGGATCGCCGGAAACAGTTCCGGACACCCCCGGAAGGTCTATGGGCCTAATGGGCCAAGGGGAGGGACACACCAGCCCACAAGGGGGCTGGCGCACCCCTGTCCCTAGCCGCCGGCCCTAGAGGAAGGAAAGGGGGAGGGTTGGACCCTCCTGCCTTTCCCTCCTCATGAGAGAAAGGAAAGGGGGGGGGGGCGCCACCTCCCCCTGCCTTCCTCCCGCACACAAACAAGGAAGGGGGCACGGCTTGGGGCAGGAGCCCAAGTGGGATTCGGCCCCACTTGGGGTGCCTACTGGTTGTCTCCCCTCTCCCCACCTATATATGTGGGAGGGGGCGCCACACATAGCCCACAACAATCTCTTAGTCGTGTGCGGTGCCTCTCTCCACAGTTTCATCCCTCGGTCATATTTTTCAGAGTGCTTAGGCGAAGCCCTGTGGAGATAGCATCACCACTACCGGAACTCACCTACTACTTCGCCCATCTTGCTGGATCAAGAAGGCGAGGACGTCACCGAGCTGAACGTGTGTTGAACGCGAAGGTGTCGTTCGTTCGGTACTTGATCGGTTGGATCGTGAAGAAGTTTGACTACATCAACCGCGTTACTAAACGCTTCCGCTTATGGTCTTCGAGGGTACGTAGACACACTCTCCCCTCTCGTTGCTATGCATCACCATGGATAGATCTTGCGTGTGCGTAGAATATATATTTTTCCATGCAACGTTTTCCAACAATAATTTGGAAGTGCATCAAGAAAAATAGAAGTGAAAACCGCAACAAGAGAATGCTCTCTCGTTACCTCCGATGCACCAACAAAATGGCGGCCATTGGATGACTTGCATGAATAGTGAAACATTTATATAGCAAATATTTGTTTCTCTTTGACTAGGCCAGGACGGGAGAGACGAGTTGTTGCCCATTCAAGAAGCTTCATGCTCATCCCCGCTCTTCGCTCGCCCTCCCCTTCTGCCCCACTCGTTTGTGCCTATGTGGCTCCCCTGTCGTTGCGGTCGCTCCATCTCTTTGTTGGGGATCGTAGCAGAAATTTAAAATTTTCTACGCATCACCAAGATCAATCCATGGAGTAATCTAGCAAAAAGGGGAAGGAGAGTGCATCTACATACCCTTGTAGATCGCTAAGCGGAAGCGTTCAAGTGAACGGGGTTGATGGAGTCGTACTCGTCGTGATCCAAATCATCGATGATCCTAGCGCCGAACGGACGGCACCTCCGTGTTCAACACACGTACGGTTGGGAGACGTCTCCTCCTTCTTGATCCAGCAAGGTGAGAGGAGAAGTTGAGGGAAAACTCCGACAACACGACGGCGTGGTGGTGATGGAGCTCGTGGTTCTCCGGCAGGGTTCGCCAAGCACTACGGAGGAGGATGAGGTGTTGGAGGAGGAAGAGGGCTGCACCAGGGGAAGGGTGTGGCTGCCCTCTCTCCCCCTCACTATATATAGGGGGAAGGGAGGAGGGGGAGGCGCCCTAGGGTTCCCTAGGGGAGGGGCGGCGACCACAGGGGAAACCCAAGATGGGTTTGGGTGCCCCCACCCCCTAGGAAACTTGCCCCCCAAGCCGGGAGGGGCGGCTGCCCTAGGGGTGGTGCCCCCACCTCTCCTGGTTACGTGAGATGGGGTGGGAGGGGCGCTCAGCCCCTTAGTGGGCTGATGTGCCCTCTCCCCTTGGCCCATAAGGCCCCCCAACGCTTGCCGGGGCCTCCGAAACCCCTTTCGGACACGCTGGTCATCACCTGGTACCCCCGGAACAATTACGGACTCCAATACCCTTTGTCCAATATACCGATCTTCACCTCCAGACCATTCCAGAGCTCCTCGTCATGTCCAGGATCTCATTCGGGACTCCGAACAACCTTCGATAACCACATACTATTTCCCATAACAACTCTAGCGTCACCGAACCTTAAATGTGTAGACCCTACGGGTTCGGGAACCATGCAGACATGACCGGACAACTCTCCGGCCAATAACCAACAGCGGGATCTGGATACCCATGTTGGCTCCCACATGTTCCACGATGATCTCATCGGATGAACCACGATGTCGAGGATTCAATCAATCCCGTATTCAATTCCCTTTGTCCAGTGGTATTGTACTTGCCCGAGATTCGATCGTCGGTATCCGATACCTTGTTCAATCTCATTACCGGCAAGTCTCTTTACTCGTTCCGTAACACATCATCCCGTGATCAACTCCTTGGTCACATTGTGCATATTATGATGATGTCCTACCGAGTGGGCCCAGAGATACCTCTCTGTTTACACGGAGTGACAAATCCCAGTCTTGATTCGTGCCAATCCAACAGACACTTCCGGAGATACCTGTAGTGTACCTTTATAGCCACCCAGTTACGTTGTGACGTTTGGCACACCCAAAGCACTCCTACGGTATCCAGGAGTTGCACAATCTCATGGTCTAAGGAAATGATACTTGACATTAGAAAAGCTTTAGCAAACGAACTACACGATCTTGTGCTAGGCTTAGGATTGGGTCTTGTCCATCACATCATTCTCCTAATGATGTGATCCCGTTATCAACAACATCCAATGTCCATGGTCAGGAAACCGTAACCATCTTATTGATCAACGAGCTAGTCAACTAGAGGCTTACTAGGGACATGGTGTTGTCTATGTATCCACACATGTATCTGAGTTTCCTATCAATACAATTCTAGCATGGATAATAAACGATTATCATGAACAAGGAAATATAATAATAACCAATTTATTATTGCCTCTAGGGCATATTTCCAACAGTCTCCCACTTGCACTAGAGTTAATAATCTAGTTCACATCGCCATATGATTAACACTCACGGGTCACATCGCCATGTGACCAACATCCAAGAGTCTACTAGACTCAATGATCTAGTTCATATCACTATGTGATAAACACTCAAAGAGTTCTGGGTTTGATCATGTTATGCTTGTGAGAGAGGTTGTAGTCAATGGGTCTTGCCATATTCAGATCCCTATGTATTTCGCAAAACTTTATGTCATATCGTAGATGCTGCTACCACGTTCCACTTGGAGCTATTCCAAATTGTTGCTCCATTATACGTATCCGGTATCTCTACTCAGAGCTATCCGGATAGGTGTTAAGCTTGCATCGACGTAACTCTTTACGTCGAACTCTTTATCACCTCCATAACCGAGAAACATTTCCTTATTCTTCTAAGGATAATTTTGACCGCTATCTGGTGATCCAGTCCTAGATCACCTTTGTACCCTCTTGCCAGACATGTGGCAAGGCACACATCAGGTGCGGTACTCAGCATGGCATACCGTATAGAGCCTATGACAAGAGCATAGGGGACGACCTTCGTCCTTCCTCTTTCTTCTGCCGTGGTCAAGCTTTGAGTCTTACTCAACTTCACACCTTACAACTCAGGTAAGAACCCCTTCTTTGACTGATCTATTTTGAACTCCTTCAAAACCATGTCAAGGTGTGCGTTCTTTGAAAGTATCATCAGGCGTCTTGATCTATCTCTATAGATCTTGATGCCCAATTTGTAAGCAGCTTTATCCAGGTCTTCCTTTGAAAAACACTCTTCAAACAACCGTTTATGCTTTCTAGAAATTCTACATTATTTCGAATCAGCAATATGTCATCCACATATACTTATCAGAAATGTTGTAGTGCTCCCACTCACTTTCTTGTAAATACAAGTTTCTAGCAAACATTGTATAAACCTAAAAGCTTTGATCACTCCATCAAAACATATATTCCGATTCCGAGATGCTTGCTCTAGTCCATAGAAGGATTGCTGGAGCCAGCATACCTTTTAGCATCCTTAGGATCGTCAAAACCTTTTATTGTATCACATACAACTTTTCTTACGAAAACTGGTAAGAAAACTTGTTTTGACATCCATCTGTAAGATTTCATAATCGAAAAATACAACTAATGCTAACATGATTCTGACGGACTTAAGCATCGCTACGGGTGAGAAATTCTCATCGTAGTCAACTCCTTGAACTTGTGAAAAGATTCTTTCCCACAAGTCGAGCTTCATAGACGGTAACATTACCGCCCACGTCCGTCCTCTTCTTAAAGACCCATTTATCTCAATGGCTTTCCGATCATCGGGCAAGTCCACCAAAGTCCATACTTTGTTCTGATATATGGATCCTATCTCGGATTTCATGGCTTCTAACCATTTGTCGGAATACGGGCCCACCATCGCTTCTCCATAGCTCGTAGGTTCATTGTTGTCTAACAACATGATATCTAAGACAAGATTACCATACCACTTAGGAGTAGTACATATCCTTGTCGACCTACGAGGTTCGATAGCAACTTGATCCGAAGCTTCATGATCAATATCATTAACTTCCTATTCAACAGACGGAGGCGCCACAGAAAACATCTTTCTGTGTTGCGTCACTCTCTGGTTGAAGTAAATGTTCGACAACCTCATCAAGTTCTATCTTCCTCCCACTCAATTCTTTCGAGAGAAACTCCTTCTCGAGAAAGGACCCGTTCTTAGCGACAAACAATTTGCCCTCAGATCTGAGATAGAAGGTATACCCAACTGTCGCCTTTGGGTATCCTATGAAGATGTGTTTATCCGCTTTGGGTTCGAGCTTCTCCGGCCGAAGCCTTAAGCATCGCAGCCCCAAACATTAAGAAACGACAACTTTGGTTTCTTGCCAAACCAATGTTCATATGACGTCGTCTCAACGGACTTAGATGGTGTCCTATCTAAAGTGAATGCAGCTGTCTCTAACGCATAACCTCAAAATGAAAATGGTAGATTGGTAAGAGACATCATAGATCGCACCATATCCCATAGGGTTTGATTACAACGTCCGGACACACCATTACCTTGTGGTGTTCCAGGTGGCTTCAACTGTGAAACAATTCCACAATGTCTTAAGTGATTGCCAAACTCATAACTAAGAAAATCCCCTTTTGATCAGATCGTAGGAACATGATCTTATTGTTATGATGATTCTTAACTTCACTCTGAAATCGCTTGAACTTTTCAAACGTTTCAGACTTGTGCTTCATTAAGTAGATATACCTATATCTACCCAAATCGTCAGTGAAGATGAGAAAATAGCGATATCCACCGCACGCTTCAATTCTCATTGGATCACATGCATCAGCATGCATGATTTCCAACAAGTCACTTGCCCGTTTCATTGTTCCTGAAAACGGGGTCTTAGTCATCCTGCCCATGAGGCATGGCTCGCATGTGTCAAGTGATTCAAAAATCAAGTGACTCCAAACATCCATCTACATGGAGTTTCTTCATGCATCTTACGCCAATATGACCTAAGCGGCAGTGCGACGAGAAAGTGGTACTATCATTATTAACTCTACATCTTTTGGCGTGAACATGCGTATTACCACGACCGAGATTCAATGAACCATTCACATAGGGTGCATGACCATGAAAGGTATTATTCATGTAAACAGAATAACCATTATTCTCTAATTTAAATGAATAACTGTATTGCAATGAACATGATCTAATAATAATCATGCTCAACGTAGACACCTGATAACATTTATCTAGGTTCAATACTAATCCCGAAGGCAGATGGAGCGTGCGATGGTGATCTCATCAACTTTGGAAACACTTCCAACACACATCGTCACCTCGCCCTTAGCCAGTCTCCGTTTAGTCCGTAGCTTTTGCTTCAAGTCACCAATAATAGTAACTGAACTGGTATCCAATACCCAGGTGCTACCAGGAGTACTAGTGAGGTACACATTAATAACACGTATATACTTTGTTGAAGTTGCCAGCCTTCTTATCTACCATGCATTTGGGGTAATTCCGCTACCAGTGACCGTTCCCCTTACAATAGAAGCACTTAGTCTCGGGTTTGGGTTCAACCTTGGGTTCCTTCACTGGAGCGGCAACTGGTTTGCCATCCATGAAGTTTCCCTTATAGCCCTTGCCCTTCGTGGTCTTGTTAAACCATCAACACTCGATGCTCCTTCTTGATTTCTACCTTTTGCGGTCTTAAGCACCGCAAACAGCTCCGAGATCAACTCCATCCCTTGCATGTCATAGTTCATCATGAAGATCTAGTAGCTTAGTGATAGTGGCTAGAGAACTCTATCAATCATTATCTTATCTGGAAGTTTAACTCCCACTTGATTTAAGTGATTGTAGCACCCAGACATTCTGAGCAAATGCTCACTAGCTGAGCTATTCTCCTCCATCTTGTTGGCAAAAGAACTTGTCAGAGGTCTCACACCTCTCAACATGGGCATGAGCCTGAAATCCCAATTTCAGCTCTTGGAACATCTCATATGTTCTATGGCATTCAAAACGTCATTGGAATCCCGATTCTAAGCCGTAAAGTATGGTGCACTAAACTATCAAGTAGTCATCAGGATGTGTCTGTCAGGTGTTCACAACATCCATAGACGACGTTGTAGGGGTTTGCACATCGAGCGGTGCATCAAAGACGTAAGCCTTCTGTGTAGCAGTGAGGACACTCCTTGGACTACGGACCCAGTCCGCATCATTGCTTACAATATCTTTCAACTTAATCTTTCTCTAGGAACGTATTGAAACAGGGAGCTACAACGTGAGCTATTTATCTACAACATATTTGCAAAGACAATTTAGACTATGTTCATGATAATTGAGTTCATCTTAATCAAATTATTTAATGAACTCCCACTCAGATAGACATCCCTCTAGTGATCTAAGTGAAACATGATCCGAATCGACTAGGCCGTGTCCGATCATCACGTGAGACGGACTAGTCATCAACGGTGAACATCTCATGTTGATCGTATCTTCTATACGACTCATGTTCGACCTTTCGGTCTTCCGTGTTCCGAGGCCATGTCTGTACATGCTAGGCTCGTCAAGTCAACCTAAGTGTTTCGCATGTGTCCCGAGGCCATGTTTGTACATGCTAGGCTCGTCAACACTCGTTGTATTCGAACGTTAGAATCTATCACACCCGATCATCACGTGGTGCTTCGAAACAACGAACCTTCGCAACGGTGCACAGTTAGGGGGAACACTTTTCTTGAAATTTTAGTGAGGGATCATCTTATTTAAGCTACCGTCGTTCTAAGCAAATAAGATATAAAACATGATAAACATCACATGCAATCAAATAGTGACATGATATGGCCAATATCATTTTGCTCCTTTTGATCTCCATCTTCGGGGCTCCATGATCATCGTTGTCACCGGCATGACACCGTGATCTCCATCATCATGATCTCCATCATCGTGTCTTCTTGAAGTTGTCTCGTCATCTATTACTTGTACTACTATGGCTAACGCTTTAGCAATAAAGTAAAGTAAATACATGACGTTTATGTTGACACACATGTCATAAATAAATTAAGACAACTCCTATGGCTCCTGCCGGTTGTCATACTCATCGACATGCAAGTCGTGATTCCTATTACAAGAACATGATCAATCTCATACATCACATATATCATTCATCACATCCTTTTGGCCATATCACATCACACGACATATGCTGCAAAAACAAGTTAGACGTCCTCTAATTGTTGTTGCAAGTTTTTACGTGGCTGCTATAGGTTTCTAGCAAGAACGTTTCTTACCTACGCCAAAACCACAACGTGATATGCCAATTTCTATTTACCCTTCATAAGGACCCTTTTCATCGAATCCCATCTGACTAAAGTGGGAGAGACAGACACTCGCTAGCCACCTTATGCAACTAGTGCATGTCAGTCGGTGGAACCAGTCTCACGTAAGTGTACGTGTAAGGTCGGTCCGGGCCGCTTCATCCCACGATGCCGCCGAATCAAGATAAGACTAGTAACGGCAAGTAAATTGACAATATCGACGCCCACAACTTCTTTGTGTTCTACTCGTGCATAGAAACTACGCATAGACCTAGCTCATGATGCCATTGTTGGGGATCGTAGCAGAAATTTAAAATTTTCTACGCATCACCAAGATCAATCTATGGAGTAATCTAGAAACAAGGGGAAGGAGAGTGCATCTACATACCCTTGTAGATCGCTAAGCGGAAGCGTTCAAGTGAACGGGGTTGATGGAGTCGTACTCGTCGTGATCCGAATCAGCGATGATCCTAGCGCCGAACGGACGGCACCTCCGCGTTCAACACATGTACGGTTGGGAGACGTGTCCTCCTTCTTGATCTAGCAAGGTGAGAGGAGAAGTTGAGGGAAAACTCCGGCAGCACGACGGCGTGATGGTGATGGAGCTCGTGGTTCTCCGGCAGGGCTTCGCCAAGCACTACGGAGGAGGATGAGGTGTTGGAGGAGGAAGAGGGCTGCACCAGGGGAAGGGTGCGTCTGACCTCTCTCTCCCTCACTATATATAGGGGGAAGGGAGGATGGGGAGGCGCCCTAGGGTTCCATAGGGGAGGGGCGGCGGCCACAGGGGAAACCCTAGATGGGTTTGGGCGCCCCACCCCCTAGGAAACTTGCCCCCCAAGCCGGGAGGGGCGGCTGCCCTAGGGGTGGTGCCCCCACCTCTCCTGGTTACGTGAGATGGGGTGGGAGGGGCACTCAGCCCCTTAGTGGGCTGATGTGCCCTCTCCCCTTGGCCCATAAGGCCCCCCAACGCTTGCCGGGGCCTTCGAAACCCCTTTCGGACACGCTGGTCATCACCTGGTACCCCCGGAACAATTCCGGACTCCAATACCCTTCGTCCAATATACCGATCTTCACCTCCGGACCATTCCAGAGCTCCTCGTCATGTCCAGGATCTCATTCGGGACTCTGAACAACCTTTGGTAACCACATACTATTTCCCATAAAAACTCTAGCATCACCGAACCTTAAGTGTGTAGACCCTACGGGTTCGGGAACCATGCAGACATGACCGAGACAACTCTCCGGCCAATAACCAACAGCGGGATCTGGATACCCATGTTGGCTCCCACATATTCCACGATGATCTCATCGGATGAACCACGATGTCGAGGATTCAATCAATCCCGTATTCAATTCCCTTTGTCCAGTGGTATTGTACTTGCCCGAGATTCGATCTTCGGTATCCGATACCTTGTTCAATCTTGTTACCGGCAAGTCTCTTTACTTGTTCTGTAACACATCATCCTGTGATCAACTCCTTGGTCACATTGTGCACATTATGATGATGTCCTACCGAGTGGGCCCAGAGATACCTCTCCGTTTACACGGAGTGACAAATCCCAGTCTCGATTCGTGCCAACCCAACAGACACTTTCGGAGATACCTGTAGTGTACCTTTATAGCCACCCAGTTACGTTGTGACGTTTGGCACACCCAAAGCACTCCTACGGTATCCGGGAGTTGCAAAATCTCATGGTCTAAGGAAATGATACTTGACATTAGAAAAGCTTTAGCAAACGAACTACACGATCTTGTGCTAGGCTGGATTGGGTCTTGTCCATCACATCATTCTCCTAATGATGTGATCCCGTTATCAACAACATCCAATGTCCATGGTCAGGAAACCGTAACCATCTTATTGATCAACGAGCTAGTCAACTAGAGGCTTACTAGGGACATGGTGTTGTCTATGTATCCACACATGTATCTGAGTTTCCTATCAATACAATTCTAGCATGGATAATAAACGATTATCATGAACAAGGAAATATAATAATAACCAATTTATTATTGCCTCTAGGGCATATTTCCAACACTCTTACCCCTGCAGTCGCAAGCGATCGGTGTTGCACGCGTGTAAGGTCCACACTCCCACGTCGTCCCCTTCTCTTTTGCGCTTCCATGACCGCGCGGCTCCATACTCGCCGTCACGGTGAAGGATGGCAAGAAGACGTTGTAGGTTGGGCTTTCCTCCAACCAACGAAGTGGTGGAGGCTTCACTCTTTTCCCCACCCTTCCTGCCCAGCGGCAGGTGACTATCTTCGATGAATCTTCACTACACTACTTGATTAGGAGCAGTTAACTACCGAGAGAAATGCCTTACCGAGAACAAATAGTCTATCTGGGATTACATTTCTACTGGCACAAGAAAGTATGGGCAGAGAAACCGGCAGGAGAAGTTAAGCTATTGGAGCATACGAACTGCTGGGTGTCGGTGTCAAAACCGGGGGATCTTGGGTAGGGGGTCCCGAACTGTGCATCTAAGGTCGATGGTGACAGGAGGCAGGGGACATGATGTTTTACCCAGGTTCGGGCCCTCTTGAGGGAGGTAATACCCTACGTCCTGCTTGATTGATCTTAATGAATATGAGGATTACAAGAGTTGATCCACCAGGAGATCGTAATGGCTAAACTCTAGATGTCTAGCATGTCTGATTGTGATTGCCTCTACGGACTAAACTCTCCGATTTATATAGACACCGGAGGGGCCTAGGGTTGTACAGAGTCGGTTTACAAAGGAAGGAATCTACATATCCGAATGCCAAGCTTGCGATCCACGCAAAGAAGAGTCCCATCCGGACACGGGAGGAAGTCTTATGTCTTGTATCTTCATAGCCCATTGGTCCGGCCCATGTTACATAGTCCGGACGCCCGAGTACCCCTTAATCCAAGACTCCCCCAGTAGCCCCTGAACCAGGCTTCAATGACGATGTGTCCGGCGCGCAGATTGTCTTCGGCATTGCAAGGCGGGTTCCTCATCCGAATACTCAAAAACAGTCTTCGAACACAGAAAACGTGTACGGCTCTGCAAAATGAGTACCACACACACACACACACGCAGAGAGTATAATATTTTATGAGTCCAATCCACTGACAACTTTTGTAGCGTGACATCAAGTCGCTGTCCGACCATTATTTCGAACCCTTTTTTAGCCTCCCGCTCCATGTTTCAAGATGCGGTTTTACTGGCACGTCTCGTCGAAGCAGAGATCATGTCCCCTTATTGCGGGATTCTCATCAATATGGGCGTGGGTAATCCAACTGCGTCGTCTGCACAGCCCTTGGGGAATAGGCGAGTGGGGAGGCACTTGATATTCGCAGCCTTTATAAAGGGATAAGGATTTCACCTTTTCACCCACGCCCTCTTCCTCTCTGCCCATCCATTCTCGAGCTCCAGCGCCCAAGCTTCCACCTCAAAAAAGCACTCCAACCATGTCCGGATCTGGAGCGCAGGGCAAGTGGTTGGTTTCCTCCATCAAGGAGAAGGACATCACCAAGCTCCGGGAGGCCGGGTACTTAGCCAAGGAAATCGCTCACCAGCTTCCAGCAACGGGGCAGATCATCCCCACCCCGGAGCCCCATGAGAGGGTGGTATTCATCCCCAACTTCGTCCGCGGATTGGAATTCCCTCTCCACCCATTCGTCTGCGGACTCATGTTCTACTACGGGCTGGATTTCCATGATCTGGCCCCCAACTCCTTCCTCAACATCTCGGCATTTATTGTCATGTGCGAGGCCTTCCTCCGCATCCCACCCCACTTTGGATTGCGGTTAAAGATCTTCAATGTGAAGCCGAAGGTGGTGGGCGGCCAACACGCAGAGTGCGGAGGCGCCATGGTGAGCAATATGCCCAACGTCTCATGGACCAAAGGTACCTTCGTGGAGACCGTTAAAGGGTGGCAACAACAGTGGTTCTACGTCACAGAGCCTCGCGACGCCACCTAGGCCGTGGCTCCCGAATTCCAGTCCGGAGCCCCAATGCGGCTCACCTCCTGGCTAGAGAAGGGCCTAGACTGGTCTTCGTTGGACGAGCTGACAGTGCTTCAGACGTGCATCAGGAGCATGGTAGACAAGAACATCAAGCTTGTCAATGTGATCCAGGTGATGCTCGTTCGCCTGATCCTTCCATACCAAAGCCGGGCTTGCCATTTGTGGGAGTTCGATCCGGCCGAGTACCAGACCTTGCAACAGTTCTTCGGCACTACACACGAAGACATCTGGAAGGTGCTCTTTAAGGCCAATGAGACATGGCCGACGATGACCGAGGACCACGGGCACGACCTGGCCCATCCCGCCAGCCCGGTAAGTTTTTCGTATTTCAAGGTGTATCCTTTGCTTGCATACTCAAGGAAGACGCCTAAGCTTCCCCATTTATTTTTTCAGGGCTGGACAAGGAAGGCGGAGCGGATCTAGTGTCCGGCTCCGCTTCCCAAAAACCCAACAATCCCTCTTCTCACGAAGATGCTGGTTCCAGTGCCCTACCAAGCGCCAGAGAAGAAGGCCAAGGAGACCAGGAGTGGTCTCCACCATAAGGGCACTTCGGACGTGACGTCTGAAGACACCGAGACCCACCCCTCCCACACCGAGGAAGACGACGAGGAGGAGGAAAGCAACTCTCCCCCGGAAGGGGGGAGGAAGAAAAGGGCGGCCTCCACGCATTTGGAGGCAGATGTGTCCAAGAAGGGGAAGGTCTCCCCCGCGGACAACTCCGCGTGGGACATTGATAGCAGCTCCGAGTGGCGCCCCAGGGATAAGCCCTGATAACCCACAAGTATAGGGGATCAATTGTAGCCTCTTTCGATAGGTAAGAGTGTCGAACCCAATGAGGAGCTAAAGGTAGAACAAATATTCCCTCAAGTTCTATCGACCACCGATACAACTCTACGCACGCTTAACGTTCGCTTTACCTAGAACAAGTATGAAACTAGAAGTACTTTGCAGGTGTTTTTGGATATGTTTGCAAGATAATAAAGAGTGCGTAAATAAAAAGTAGGGGCTGTTTAGATAAAGACACAACTAAGTTAGTTTTAGTAGAGAGCTTTTTGTCAGGAGAAAGTTATTTGTCCCTAGGCAATCGATAACTAGACCGTTAATCATTATTGCAATTTTATTTGAGGGAGAGGCATAAGCTAACATACTTTCTCTTCTTGGATCATATGCACTTATGATTGGAACTCTAGCAAGCATCCGCAACTACTAAAGATCATTAAGGTAAAACCCAACCATAGCATTATAGGGCATCAAGTCCTCTTTATTCCCATACGTAAACAACCTACTTACTCGGGTCTGTGTTTCTATCACTCACGCCACCCACCATAAGCAAATCATGAACATATTGCAAACCCTACAGCGGGGATCCCCCACGCTTGCGCGACACGGAGAGCACCATAGGACGACACCAATAATAAAACATGCAACTCAAACCAATCACGATCATCAATTAACCCGTACGACAAAGCGGATCTACTCAGACATCATAGGATAGCCATACATCATTGGGAAATAATATATAGCGTTGAGCACCATGTTTAAGTAGAGATTACAACGTGTAAAAGAGGGGTTACACCGCTGCATAGAGGGGGTAAGAGTTGGTAATGATGGCGGTGAAGTTGTTGGTGTAGATTGAGGTGATGATGATGGCCCCAACGGCGTTCCGGCGCCACCGGGAGAGAGGGGGAGAGAGCCCCCCTTCTTCTTCTTCCTCGACCTTCTCCCTAGATGGGAGAAGGGTTTCCCCTCTGGTCCATGGCCTCCATGGCATGGGAGGGGCGAGAGCCCCTCCGAGATTGGACCTGTCTCTCTGTCTCTCTCTGTTTCTGCGTTCCCTGATTCTGCCCTTTCACCATTTCTTAAATTCCCGGAGATCCGTAACTCCGATAGGGCTGGATTTTGGACACGATCTCTATCCGGATATTAGCTTTCTTGCGGCAAAAGAAGGGCATCAACTGCCTTACGGGGTGGCCACGAGGGCCTAGGGCGCGCCTGACCCCCTGGGGCACGCCCCCTGCCTCGTGGCCTCCTCGGGCATCGTCTTGCGTTGATTTTTCTTTCCGAAAATAACATATATTCCAAAAAAATCTTTGTCAGTTTTTATCCTGTTTGGACTCCGTTTGATATGGATTTACTGCGAAACAACAAACATGCAACAAATAGGAACTGGCACTGGGCACTGGATCAATATGTTAGTCCCGAAAATAGTATAAAAAGTTGCCAAAAGTATATGAAAGTTGTAGAATAATGGCATGGAACAATCGAAAATTATAGATACGACGGAGACGTATCAGCATCCCAAGCTAAATTCCTGCTCGTCCTCGAGTAGGTAAATGATAAAAAAGATATTTTTTGATGTGGAATGCTACCTAGAATAATCTTGATCATGTAATCTAATCATGGCATGAATATTAAGACACGAGTGATTCAAAGCAATAGTCTATAATTTGACATTAAGACAATAATACTTCAAGCATACTAATAAAGCAATCATGTCTTTTCAAAATAACATGGCCAAAGAAAGTTATCCCTACAAAATCATATGGTCTGGCTATGCTCCATCTTCACCACACAAAGCATTCAAATCATGCACAACCCCGATGACAAGCCAAGCAATTGTTTCATACTTTTGACGTTCTCAAACCTTTTCAACTTTCACGCAATACATGAGCGTGAGCCATGGACATAGCACTATAGGTGGAATAGAATATGATGGTGGAGGTTGTGTGGAGAAGACAAAAAGGAGAAAGTCTCACATCGACGCGGCTAATCAATGGGCTATGGATATGCCCATCAATTGATGTCAATGTGAGGAGTAGGGATTGCCATGCAACAGATGCACTAAGAGCTATAAGTGTATGAAAGCTCAAACTGGAAACTAAGTGGGTGTGCATCCAACTTGCTTGCTCATGAATAGCTCGGGTATTTGAGGAAGCCCATCATCGGAATATACAAGCCAAGTTCTATAATGAAAATTCCCACTAGTATATGAAAGTGATAACTCAAGAGACTCTCTATATGAAGAACATAGTGCTACTCTGAAGCACAAGTGTGGTAAAAGGATAGTAACATTGCCCCTTCTCTATTTTTTCTCTCATTTTTTTCTCCTTTTTTGTTTTTTGGTGGGCTTCTTTGGCTTCTTTTATTTTTTTGTGGGCTTCTTTGGCCTCTTTTATTTTGATAACCTCACATGGGACAATGTTATAATAATGATGATCATCACACTTTTATTTACTTACAACTCAATATTATAACTCGATACTAGAACATAATATGACTCTATATGAATGCCTCCGGCGGTGTACCGGTATGTGCAATGATCTAGCGTAGCAATGACATAAAAAATGGACAAGCCATGAAAATATCATGCTGGCTATCTTACGATCATGCAAAGCAATATGACAATGAATGCTCAAGTCATGTATATGATGATGATGGAAGTTGCATGGCAATATATCTCGGAATGGCTATGGAAATGCCATAATAGGTAGGTATGGTGGCTGTTTTGAGGAAGATATAAGGAGGCTTATGTGTGATAGAGCGTATCATATCACGGGGTTTGGATGCACCGGCGAAGTTTGCACCAACTTTCGAGGTGAGAAAGGGCAATGCACGGTACCGAAGAGGCTAGCAATGATGAAAGGGTGAGAGTGCGTATAATCCATGGACTCAACATTAGTCATAAAGAACTCACATGCTTATTGCAAAAATCTATTAGTCATCGAAACAAAGTACTATGCACATGCTCCTAGGGGGGTAGATTGGTAGGAAAAGACCATCGCTCATCCCCGACCGCCACTCATAAGGAAGATAATCAATAAATACCTCATGCTCCGACTTCATCACATAACGGTTCACCATACGTGCATGCTACGGGAATCACAAACTTCAACACAAGTATTTCTACAATCCATAACTACCCACTAGCATGAATCTAATATCACCATCTTTATATCGCAAAACTATTGCAAGGAATCAAACATATCATATTCAGTGATCTACAAGTTTTATGTAGGATTTTATGACTAACCATGTGAATGACCAGTTCCTGTCATCTCTCTAAATAGATATAAGTGAAGCAAGAGAGTTTAATTCTTTCTACAAAATATATGTCCATTCTCTAACAAATATAAGTGAAGCAAAAGAGCATTCTACAAATGGTGGTTTTCTATGTGAAGAGAAATAGGCAATCCAAACTTCAAAAGATATAAGTGAAGTACATGAAGCATTCTATAAAGCCATACTCAAAAGATATAAGTGAAGTGCAATGAGAATTCTATATATCAACCAAGAAATATCTCATACCAGCATGGTGCATAAAAGAAAAGTGAAAACTAAATGCAAAAGACGCTCCAAGATTTACGCATATCATGTGACGAATAAAAATATAGCTCCAAGTGAAATTACCGATGACCGTTAGAAGAAAGAGGGGATGCCTTCCGGGGCATCCCCAAGCTTGGTTGCTTGGGAGTCCTTGAATATTACCTTGGGGTGCCTCGGGCATCCCCAAGCTTAGGCTCTTGCCACTCCTTATTCCTTCATCCATCGTGATCTCTCCCAAAACTTGAAAACTTCAATCACACAAAACTTAACAGAAAGTTCGGTAAGATCCGTTAGTATAATAAAGCAAATCACTACTCTAAGTACTATTGCAAACAAATTCATATTTTGTTTTGGCATTGTAGCTACTGTAATATAACTTTTCCATGGCTTAATCCACTAATAGAAATCAATAGTTTCATCAAAACAAGCAAACTATGCATCAAAAATAGAATCTGTCTTAAACAGGACAGTCTGTAGTAATATGAACATTCACCATACTTCTGGTACTCCAAAAATTCTGAAATAATTAGGAAAAATAAAAAAATTGTATATAAAGAGAGTGCAAAAAGTTTCAGATCCGTTTGACGTTCCAGTAAAAAAATATAAAATCGCGCACTACAGCAAAAGTTTCTGTTTTGCACCGCACAAACCAACAAGCAATGTAAACATCCTAAAGGCAAATCTTGGCACATTATTTTTATAATACAATGGAATTGTACAAGGGGTTAATTATTTTTGTTGAAAAGTTTCTGCAATTAAGATTCACAAAGTTTCCGTGAGCATGAACAAAGTTCAAGGAGCTCCCCCACTTCAACAATGCTTGTATCTCTCACTTTCGCTTTCCTTTTTGAAAATTTTTGGGTTCCCCTCTTTATTTTTTTGTTTTTAAACTACATAAAAGCACTCAACAGAAATAAATGACTCTCTAAAACTTCCGGGTTGTCTCCCTGGCAGCACTTTCTGTAAAGCCATTAAGCTAGGCATAAGGTGCTCAAGTAATGAATCCACCTGGATCCCAAGGTATATCAAAGCCAATTTTAATTAACAATGATTTGTGATTTAGTAGTGAGCACAAAGCAACATATATCATGTAATGACGAAGTCTAACTCTCTTCCTATGCATCGGCATGTCATAAAAGAACAATTCATGCACACATAGTAAAGGCCAATGCATAGTATAAACAGTTTCTTGCAATTTTATCATATTGGAGACATGGAGAGGCGGAGATGTAGTTCCTCTCTCATAATAATTGCAAGTAGCAGCAGTAAGCACATGTATATTATATCTATCAAAATCATCATGTGTAGTAGTGAAACACAGCCCATCAATATAATCCTTAATAAGGGCAAACTTCTCCGATATAGTGTACTCGAGAGAATTCAAATAGATAATAGGACTATAATGTGTGGGTGCAATAGCAACAATTTCATGTTTAACATAAGGAACTATAGCAAGTTCATCTCCATAAGCATAATTCATATTGGCATCTTGGCCACAAGCATAGCAAGCATCATCAAAAAGGGATATTTCAAAAGAATCAACGGGATCATAGCATTCATCCTTCGGTAAGCACGAAGGGAAATTAAACAATGTATGAGTTGAAGAGTTACTCTCATTAGAAGGTGGGCATGGGTAGCTAATCCGCTCTTACTCCTTTTGTTCTTCGCTCTCCTCATCATCTTTTTCATCCAATGAGCCCACAGTTTCATCAATTCCTTCTTCCATAGACTCCTGCAAAATATTAGTCTCTTCTGACAGCGGAGGAATCCTCAATATATGGTTTAACATAGGAATTAGAAGCATAATTATCATAACAATATTTAAGTATGGCAAAATTTTCAGATTTATAAAGAGTAGCATCATACGTTTCAATCAAAGAAGCAATTTCATAAGCACCCTTAAAAGCAACAAATTCTTCAATTTGTTGAACATCATAGTAATTATAAACACTCCTAGCATACGAAGATACGATTCCATTATCACTAAACTCACATTGGTAGGGAAGGTGTTTCTTAGGGTTTTCAGAACAACAAGTAACATCATATATCTCACATAAATTCCAAGCATAGCATTGCAAACGATGAATTTGATCCAGTAAAAGTTCCCTTTTTTCAGATATGCGGTGTCGCACATAACAAGCATGCTCATCTAAAGATTTGCCCTCAACTAAGCTAGTTGGGGTTTCAGCACGAGCACATAGGGATCGAAGATGATCCAAGTAAAAAAGCTTCAGTAGTGTGATAGATTTTGAGTGGTTCTTCAACCATTGGTGTAGTAGGTACAACTATTTTTTTGGTATTTTGTGTTTCCTACCCATAACTAAAGATAGAGAACAACTTAGAACATCAAATAAAAATTACTTAGTGATAAAGCAAACAAGCACACACGAGAATATTCACCCCATGCTATAACTCCCTGGCAACGGCGCTAGAAAAAGGTCTTGATAACTCACAAGTATAGGAGATCAATTGTAGCCTCTTTCGATAGGCAAGAGTGTTGAACCCAACGAGGACTAAAGGTAGAACAAATATTCCCTCAAGTTCTATCGACCACCGATACAACTCTACGCACGCTTAACGTTCGCTTTACCTAGAACAAGTATGAAACTAGAAGTACTTTTTAGGTGTTTTTGGATAGGTTTGCAAGATAATAAAGAGCGCGTAAATAAAAAGTAAGGGCTGTTTAGATAAAGACACAACTAAGTTAGTTTTAGTAGAGAGCTTTTTGTCACGAGAAAGTTATTTGTCCCTAGGCAATCGATAACTAGACCGGTAATCATTATTGCAATTTTATTTTAGGGAGAGGCATAAGCTAACATACTTTCTCTTCTTGGATCATATGCACTTATGATTGGAACTCTAACAAGCATCCGCAACTACTAAAGATCATTAAGGTAAAACCCAACCATAGCACTATAGGGCATCAAGTCCTCTTTATTCCCATACGTAAACAACCTACTTACTCGGATATGTGTTTCTATCACTCATGCCACCCACCATAAGCAAATCATGAACATATGGCAAACCCTACAGTGGGGTCCCTCACGCTTGCGCGACACGAAGAGCACCATAGGACAGAACCAATAATAAAACATGCAACTCAAACCAATCACGATCATCAATTAACCCATAGGACAAAACGGATCTACTCAAACATCATAGGATAGCCATACATCATTGGGAAATAATATATAGCATTGAGCACCATGTTTAAGTAGAGATTACAGCGGGTAAAAGAGGGGTTACACCGCTGCATAGAGGGGGGAAGAGTTGGTGATGATGGCGGTGAAGTTGTTGGTGTAGATTGCGGTGATGATGATGGCCCCGACGACGTTCCTGCGCCACCGGGAGAGAGGGGGAGAGAGCCCCCCTTATTCTTCCTTGACCTTCTCCCTAGATGGGAGAAGGGTTTCCCCTCTGGTCCATGGCGTCCATGGCATGGGAGGGGCGAGAGCCCCTCCGAGATTGTATCTGTCTCTCTCTGTTTCTGCGTTCCCTGATTTTGCGCTTTCACTGTTTCTTAAATTCCCGGAGATCTGTAACTCCGATTGGGCTGAATTTTGGGCACGATCTCTATCCAGATATTAGCTTTCTTGCGGCGAAAGAAGGGCATCAACCTCCTTACGGGGTGGCCATGAGGGCCCAGGGCGCGCCCCCTGCCTCATGGCCCCCTCGGGCATCATCTCACGTTGATTTTTCTTTCCAAAAATCACATATATTCCAAAAAAATCTCTGTCAGTTTTTATCCCGTTTGGACTCTGTTTGATATGGATTTACTGCGAAACAAAAAACATGCAACAAACAGGAACTGGCACTGGGCATTGGATCAATATGTTAGTCCCAAAAATAGTATAAAAAGTTGCCAAAAGTATATGAAAGTTGTAGAATAATGGCATGGAACAATCAAAAATTATAGATACGACGGAGACGTATCAAGCCCCTGGCCGAATCGTAAGTACTCAAAGACGCACACATATATCTAGCTCCTTTACTTCATGGTTTTAACATGTTGAATTATGCGCTGCAGTCCGGCTCGTTCCGACCTCCAGCGGTCGTCATCTTCGGGGAATTCGCTGGATCCGAAGGTGATGCACAATGGGTCCCTTCCGGCGGCCTCTTCTCCCAAGGCCATGGGACACTGAGGTGTTGTCTCGAAGGACTTCCCCAGGCCAGGGAGAGACGCAGGAGGCCGTCAGGGTGGCGCCAGAGGGTGAACCCTCAGCCACTGGACACATGGGGGAGCAAATCCCCATGGAGACTGGCGATGGGGGCCATATCCAATCCGCCCCAGTTGAATACAATTTCGGAGACCTATGCGGCTCCAGAATCCGGCAAGCAGCCTCCTTCAAAAGAAGCAGGTGCGTCGATTCCACCGATGACCTCTGTCCATCCAGAGGCACCAGATACTCTACTGGAAGCGTTGCGAAGTGCTTCCATTGTTGAGGAACACCGTACCCTCATGGGTACGATGGTTGAGAGGATTCAGTCCGCAAAGAGCGGATTGACCGAAGCCTGCACAAGTCTTCTAACAGGCTTTGAGGTATGAAAATACAATTTATGCAAAAGGAATGTCATAGTATAGATAGTAGCCCCTAAGACACTGTCCGGTGTTTGAAAAGAAAAGCCGGACAGAGGATCAATGATACATCTCCGTCGTACCTATAATTTTTGATTGTTCCATGCCAATATTATACAACTTTCATATACTTTTTGGCAACTTTTTATACTATTTTTGGGACTAACATATTGATCTAGTGCCTAGTGCCAGTTCCTGTTTGTTGCATGTTTTTTGTTTCGCAGAATATCCATATCAAACGGAGTCCAAACGGGATAAAAACTGATAGATATTTTTTTGGAATATATATGATTTTTGGGAAGAAAAATCCACGCGAGACGGTGCCCGAGGGAGGCACGAGGCAGGGGGGAGCCCCACCCCCAGGGTGCGCCCCTGACCCTCGTGGCCACCCCGTAAGGCGGTTGGTGCCCTTCTTTCGCCGCAACAAAGCTAATATCCGGATAGAGATCGTGTTAAAATTTCAGCCCAATCAGAGTTACGGATCTCCAGGAATATAAGAAACGGTGAAAGGGAAGAATCTGAGAACGTACAAACAGAGAGAGACAGAGAGACAGATCCAACCTCGGAGGGGATCTCACCCCTCCCACGCCATGGAGGCCATGGAATAGAGGGGAAACCCTTCTCCCATCTAGGGAGAAGGTCAAGGAAGAAGAAGAAGGAGGGGGGCTCTCTCTCCCTCGCTTCCGGTGGCACCGGAGTGCTACCGGGGGCCATCATCATCACCGCAATCTTCACCAACAACTTCACCGCCATCATCACCAACTCTTCCCCCCTCCATGCAGCGGTGTAACCTCTCTCTTACCCGTTGTAATCTCTACTTAAACATGGTGCTCAATGCTATATATTATTTCCCAATGATGTATGGCTATCCTATGATGTTTGAGTAGATCCGTTTTGTCCTATGGGTTATTTGATGATCGTGATTGGTTTGAGTTGCATGTTTTATTATTGGTGCTATCCTATGGTGCTCTCCGTGTCGCGCAAGCATGAGGGATTCCTGCTGTAGGGTTTGCAATATGTACATGATTTGCTTATGGTGGGTGGCGTGAGTAACAGAAGCATAGACCCGAGTAAGTAGGTTGTTTGCGTATGGGATAAAGAGGACTTGATACTTTAATGCTATGGTTGGGTTTTACCTTAATGATCTTTACTAGTTGCGGATGCTTGCTAGAGTTCCAATCATAAGTGCATATGATCCAAGTAGAGAAAGTATGTTAGCTTATGCCTCTCCCTCATATAAAATTGCAATAATGATTACCGGTCTAGTTATCGATTGCCTAGGGACAAATAACTTTCTCGTAACAAAAAGCTCCTTACTAAAACTAACTTAGTTGTGTCCTTATCTAAACAGCCCCTACTTTTTATTTACATGCTCTTTATTATCTTGCAAACCTATCCAACAACACCTACAAAGTACTTCTAGTTTCATACTTGTTCTAGGTAAAGTGAACATCAAGCGTGCGTAGAGTTGTATCGGCGGTCGATAGAACTTGAGGGAATATTTGTTCTGCCTTTACCTCCTTGTTGAGTTCGACACTCTTACTTATCGAAAACTGTTGCGATCCCCTATACTTGTGGGTTATCAAGACCTTTTTCTGGCGCCGTTGCCGGGGAGCAATAGCGTGGGGTGAATATTCTCGTGTATGCTTGTTTGCTTTATCACTAAGTAATTTTTATTTGATGTTCTTAGTTGTTCTTTATTTTTAGTTATGGATATGGAACACGAAATACCAAAAAAATTAGGTGTACTTGCTGCTCATGGAGATGAGGAACCTCCTAACACCCTCGATGCTCGTTATGTGACAGATATTATGTACTACTTTGATAATCCAGAGAAAACCCCATTCAATTTGGTAATGGGATACACTTTGGATCAACGTGAATACTTTAGAGATTATCGCTTGACTCGAAAAGGGAAACTATTATGGGATCAAATTTATATGTTGAAATGGTATGCTAGGCAACTATGCTTGAGATATGATTATACTTGTTGCTCTAGGATGAAGGCTCCACACCTTCCCTTTTTATGCAAATTTGATGATAATGAAACTTTGGCTTATTATGCTAGAGGTATATATGACTATTATGATGTGGAACAAATAGAAGAATTTGTTGCTTTTATGGGTTCTTATGAAATTGAATCTATGTTCAAAGAATATGAAAATCTTTATGATGCTGTCTACAGACCTGAAAATTTAGCTATCCTTAAATATTGTTATGAGAATTATGAATACAATTCCGATATTGATGCGTTTATTGAGAAAGTCTCCGCTGTCCCAGAAGAGACTAATATTTTGCAGGAATCTATGGAAGAAGAAATTGATGAAACTGTGAGCTCATTGGATGAAAAAGATGAGGAGGAGAGCCAAGAACAAAAGGAGGAAGAGCGGATTGATCACCCATGCCCACCTTCTAATGAGAGTAACTCTTCAACTCATACATTGTTTAATTTCCCTTCATGCTTACCGAAGGATGAATGCTATGATAATTGCTATGATCCCGTTGATTCTTTTGAAATATCCCTTTTTGATGATGCTTGCTATGCTTGTGGCCAAGATGCCAATATGAATTATGCTTTTGGAGATGAACTTGCTATAGTTCCTTATGTTAAACATGAAATTGTTGCTATTGCACCCACACATGATAGTCCTATTATCTTTTTGAATTCTCCAAACTACACTATATCGGAGAAGTTTGTGCTTATTAAGGATTATATTGATGGGTTGCCTTTTACTACTACACATGATGATTTTGATGAGTATAATATGCATGTGCTTTCTGCTCCTACTTGCAATTATTATGAGAGAGGAACTATATCTCCACCTCTCTATGTTTCCCATATGATAAAATTGCAAGAAACTGTTTATACTATGCATTGGCCTTTACTATGTGTGCACGAATTGTTCTTTTATGACATGCCGATGCATAGGAAGAGAGTTAGACTTCGTTGTTGCATGATATATGTTACTTTGTGCTCACTACTAAATTACAAATCATTGTTAATTAAAATTGGCTTTGATATACCTTGGGATCCAGGTGGATTCACTACTTGAGCACTATATGCCTAGCTTAATGGCTTTAAAGAAAGCGCTGCCAGGGAGACAACCCGGAAGTTTTAGAGAGTCATTTATTTCTGCTGAGTGCTTTCATATAGTTTTAAAAAAACAAAAATAAAGAGGGAACCCAAAACTTTTTCAAAAAGGAAAGTGAAAGTGAGAGAAACAAGCATTGTTGAAGTGGGAGCTAGCCTTGAACTTTGTTCATGCTCATAGAAACTTTGTGAATCTTGATTACAGAAACTTTCCAACAAAAATAATTATCCCCTTGTAAAATTCCATTGTATTATAAAAATAATGTGCCAAGGTTTGCCTTTAGGATGTTTTAGATGCTTGTTGGTTTGTACGGTGCAGGACAGAAACTTTGGCTGTAGAGCATGATTTTACATTTTTTACTGGAACGTCAAATGGTTCTGATTCTTTTTGCACTGTCTTTCTATAAATTTTTTTTATTTTTCCTAATTTTGGCAGAAGTTTTCAAGTATTAGAAGTATGCTGAATGTTCAGATTATTGCAGACTGTTCTGTTTTAGATAGATTCTGTTTTTGATGCGTAGTTTGCTTGTTTTAATGAAATTATCAATTCCTATCAGTGGATTAAGCCATGGAAAAGTTATATTACAGTAGACATAATGCAAAAACAAAATATGAATTGGTTTGCAATAATACTTAGAGTAGTGATTTTCTTTATTATACTAATGGATCTTACCGAGTTTTCTGTTTAAGTTTTGTGTGGATGAAGTGTTCGATGATCGAGAAGGTCTCGATGTGAGAAGAAGGAAGAGAGTCAAGAGCTCAAGCTTGGGGATTCCCGAGGCACCCCAAGTAAATATTCAAGGAGACTCAAGCGTCTAAGCTTGGGGATGCCCCGGAAGGCATCCCCTCTTTCTTCAACAAGTATCGGTATGTTTTCTGATTCGTTTCGTTCATGTGATATGTGCAAATCTTGGAGCATCTTTTGCATTTAGTTTTCACTTTTCTTTTTTGCACCATGCTGGTATGAGATAGCCCTTGGTTGATTTATAGAATGCTATTTGCACTTCACTTATTTCTTTTGAGTATGGCTTTATAGAATGCTTCATGTGCTTCACTTATATCATTTGAAGTTTGGATTGCCTGTTTCTCTTCACATAGAAAACCGCCATTTGTAGAATGCTCTTTTGCTTCACTTATATTTGTTAGAGCGTGGGCATATCTTTTGTAGAAAGAATTAACCTCTCTTGCTTCACTTATATCTATTTAGAGAGATGACAAGAATTGGTCATTCACATGGTTAGTCATAAAATCCTACATAAAACTTGTAGATCACTGAATATGATATGTTTGATTCCTTGCAATAGTTTTGCGATATAAAGATGGTGATATTAGAGTCATGCTAGTGGGTATTTGTGGATTAGTAGAAATACTTGTGTTGAGGTTGGTGATTCCCGTAGCATGCACGTATGGTGAGCCGTTATGTAACGAAGTCGGAGCATGAGGTATTTATTGATTGTCTTCCTTATGAGTGGTGGTCGGGGACGAGCGATGGTCTTTTCCTACCAATCTATCCCCCTAGGAGCATGCACGTAGTACTTTGTTTCGATGACTAATAGATTTTTGCAATAAGCATATGAGTTCTTTATGACTAATGTTGAGTCCATGGATTATACGCACTCTCACCCTTCCACCATTGCTAGCCTCTCTAGTACTGCGCAACTTTCGCCGGTACCTTAAACCCACCGCATACCTTCCTCAAAACAGCCACCATACCTACCTATTATGGCATTTCAATAGCCATTCTGAGATATATTGTCATGCAACTTCCATCATCATCATATACATGACTTGAGCATTTATTGTCATATTGCCTGCATGATCGTAAGATAGCTAGCATGATGTTTTCATGGCTTGTCCGGTTTTTTATGTCATTGCTACGCTAGATCATTGCACATCCCGATACACCGCCGGAGGCATTCATATAGAGTCATATCTTTGTTCTAGACATCGAGTTGTAATATTGAGTTGTAAGTAAATAAAAGTGTGATGATCATCATTATTAGAGCATTGGCCCAGTGAGGAAAGGATGATGGAGACTATGGTTCCCCCACAAGTCGGGATGAGACTCCGGACAAAAAAAATAAAAGAAAGAGAAAGGCCAAAAAAAGAAGGCCCAAAAAAAAGAGAAAAAGGAAAAAAATGAGAAAAAAAGAGAAGGGGCAATGTTACTATCCTTTTACCACACTTGTGCTTCAGAGTAGCACCATGTTCTCCATATAGAGAGAGTCTCTTGAGCTATCACTTTCATATACTAGTGGGAATTTTCATTATAGAACTTGGCTTGTATATTCCGATGATGGGCTTCCTCAAATGCCCGAGGTCTTCATGAGCAAGCAAGTTGGATGCACACCCACTTAGTTTTCAGTTTGAGCTTTCATACACTTATAGCTCTAGTGCATCCGTTGCATGGCAATCCCTAGTCACTCACATTGATATCTATTGATGGGCATCTCCATAGCCCATTGATACGCCTAGTTGATGTGAGACTATCTCCTCCTTTTTGTCTTCTCCACCATCATATTTTATTCCACCTATAGTGCTATGTCCATGGCTCATGCTCATGTATTGCGTGAAAGTTGAAAAGGTTTGAGAACGTCAAAAGTATGAAACAATTGCTTGGCTTGTCATCGGGGTTGTGCATGATGTGAATATTTTGTGTGGTGAAGATGGAGCATAGCCAGACTATATGATTTTGTAGGGATAACTTTCTTTGGCCTTGTTATTTTGAAAAGACATGATTGCTTTTTTAGTAGGCTTGAAGTATTATTGTTTTTATGTCAAATGATAGACTATTGCTTAGAATCACTCGTATCTTAATATTCATGCCATGATTAGATACATGATCAAGATTATGCTAGGTAGCATTCCAACATCAAAAATTATATTTTTTATCATTTACCTACTTGAGGACGAGCAGGAATTAAGCTTGGGGATGCTGATATGTCTCCGTCGTATCTATAATTTTTGATTGTTCCATGCCAATATGATACAACTTCATATACTTTTTGGCAACTTTTTATACTATTTTTGGGACTAACATATTGATCCAGTGCCCAGTGCCAGTTCCTGTTTGTTGCATGTTTTTTGTTTTGCAGAATATCCATATCAAACAGAGTCCAAATGGGATAAAAACTGACAGAGATTTTTTTTGGAATATATATGATTTTTGGGAAGAAAAATCTACGCGAGACGGTGCCCGAGGGAGGCACAAGGCAGGGGGCGCGCCCCTGACCCTTGTGGCCACCCCGTAAGGAGGTTGGTGCCCTTCTATCGCCGCAAGAAAGCTAATATCCGGATAGAGATCGCGTTAAAATTTCAGCCCAATCGGAGTTATGGATCTCCGGGAATATAAGAAACGGTGAAAGGGAAGAATCTGAGAACGCAGAAACAGATAGACATAGAGACAGATCCAATCTCGGAGGGGCTCTGGCCCCTCCCACACCATGGAGGCCATGGACCAGAGGGGAAACTATTCTCCCATCTAGGGAGAAGGTCAAGGAAGAAGAAGAAGGAGGGGGGCTCTCTCCCCCTCGCTTCCGGTGACGCCGGAACGCCGCCGGGGCCATCATCATCACCGCAATCTACACCAACAACTTCACCACCATCATCACCAACTCTTACCCCCTCTATGCAGCGGTGTAACCCCTCTTTTACCCGCTGTAATCTCTACTTAAACATGGTGCTCAACGCTATATATTATTTCCCAATGATGTATGGCTATCCTATGATGTTTGAGTAGATCCGTTTTGCCCTATGGGTTATTTGATGATCGCGATTGGTTTGAGTTGCCTGTTTTATTATTCGTGCTGTCCTATGGTGCTCTCCGTGTCACACAAGCATGAGGGATTCCCGTTGTAGGGTTTGCAATATGTTCATGATTTGCTTATGGTGGGTGGCGTGAGTGACAGAAGCACAGACCCGAGTAAGTAGGTTGTTTGCGTATGGGATAAAGAGGACTTGATACTTTAATGCTATGGTTGGGTTTTACCTTAATGATCTTTAGTAGTTGCGGATGCTTGCTAGAGTTCCAATCATAAGTGCATATGATCCAAGTAGAGAAAGTATGTTAGCTTATGCCTCTCCCTCATATAAAATTCCAATGATGATTACCGGTCTAGTTATCGATTGCCTAGGGACAGATAACTTTCTCGTAACAAAAAGCTCTTTACTAAAACTAACTTAGTTGTGTCCTTATCTAAACAGCCCCTACTTTTTATTTACATGCTCTTTATTATCTTGCAAACCTGTCCAACAACACCTACAAAGTACTTCTAGTTTCATACTTGTTCTAGGTAAAGCGAACATCAAGCGTGCGTAGAGTTGTATCGGTGGTCGATAGAACTTGAGGGAATATTTGTTCTGCCTTTAGCTCCTCGTTGGGTTCGACACTCTTACTTATCGAAAACTGTTGCGATCCCCTATACTTGTGGGTTATCAATCAACTAATTTTCACAGGAGACTAACCATACGTGTCTATGTGAATAAGCAGTCGTCTTTGCTGGCTGCGAGCTCTCATGCTGCTGAGGTCTCCGGACTGAAGCAGAGTCTAGAGCGGACCGAGGAAGAGCTCGGTCGCGTGAAAAAAGAGTTGGAGGACCATCAAGGTATGGAATGACCTTGTGTAGATTCAGAAAGGATGAATGATTTGTGCTGACCATAGTGCCATGATATTTTGTAGGAGCGGTGACTAAGGTGGAGACCCTCAAGAAGGCACTGACCGAAGCCCAGGAGAGAGCGGCAAAGGAACAAGCCGCTCGCGAAAAACACGAGGCCAGGGTTGGTGAGGTCCAGTAGGAGCTCCAGGACGCTGTGAGGAAGTGCGAGTCCTTGGAGCGCAATATTGCGGATCAAGAGTCCGAACTTGCCAAGGCCCGCCAAAGCGCACACGATGCCTGGGTTGAAGCCCAGGGCGCCCTCCAGGAAATCCAGGGGGGCAGAAAAATCGCGACGGGTAAGGCCTTTATTATGCAGAGCAAGTATGTGAAGAAAAGGTTCCTCTTACTGACTCGGATTTGGAGTTCTCCAGGGGCGTTTGCGGATCTGCCGCGCAGTGTTGCCGACGCTGCGGAATTCTTCCGAGCCGAAGAGGGGAGCTCAACGGAGAAGCTGTTCTGGTCGCAATACCTTGCGCCAGAGCTTCCGGTGCCCTTTAGCAATCAGCTGAAACATGTGACCAAACTGCATAGGGTGGTTGAACTGTCCATGAAGGATTTGATAATCCGTCTATGGCCTGCCGAATCCATACTCAGCAGCTACTTCGGGCTCGTGAAGCGGCTGGTCAATGTTTGCCCTCAGCTTGATGCCATCAACCGGTCGGTCTGCATTGAAGGTGCGCGGATGGCCTTCGCCCGTGTCAAGGTGCAGTGGGCGAAGATGGATGCCGTCAAGCTCGTGACCGAGGGACCGCCTGCGGGCAAGGAGCACCGCACGCCCAAGCTATATTTTGATGATGTCCTGAAGGGATCCCGCATTGTAGAGGGCCAGTGTTCAAAAGACATTATCTTTGAGTGAAGTCATTCATGTTATCCCTTCCTGTATTATGAAACAGAACTGTTATGTAATATAATGTTTGTTGTTTGAAAATTGTACCTCCTGTGCGGCCATTTTGTTAAATCTGAGAGTTGGCCAGTCATCGGCTTCAGCCCCCACGTTGGTAGTACGGGGGTGTTCGGGATGGAATCTAAACACTCTTGATCCAAGAGTTTGGTCCTTGAAGGAGGTGTTTAGCGCAACAAACCAGGCAATCGGACTATGTGACTTTATCACCCTCACTCAGCCATAGGAGTTTGACAATAGAAAAGTAGGCGCAAGCCCTAGTGAGTATATAATCCGGACTAGGGTGCTGTAGACACCTGACCGGGTAGAGGCCGATTCGTCGCATAATGCGGAAAAATCGCAAAAGATTTTTAACATCCGAATAGCTGACCAGCTCTCGCTGTATCATGACAACCAGTTTTCGGCTTTCTCTATTGAGGTGTTTGCTCGGATAAATCAGAAACACAACCGTAGTAGTTCTCCCTTTACTACCCTAGCCGATAGGACAGAACATAAGGTAGCAAGCACAGGAGCCGGGCAACCCAACTATTGACCAAAGACATGATTAGGAGCCGATGCATATAATGCTAAAATTTGGGGTGCCGAACTGTACTGTAAAAAGTGTTCAGACTTTGCTGCCATAGTATGGAGCATAATGAAGCCCCTGGCGGATTAAAGCGTACCAAAGTGTACAGGTGCAATCGATAAGATTAGCGAAATAAAATGAAGTAGTAAGCCAGTGCCATATAGGTTGGGCCGCAAACTGTTTCCATTATAATTTGATTAATACATCAAAGCGTATTTGTACAAATAGTGCAATAAGCAACAGGGCTATTTAAAATGCCAAGACCAAGGGGGAGCTGCGTGCGGGTCTTGAAAACAGGTAGAATGATCGTGAAGAGGAACATCTAGAGATTCCCCTACACGTCTGTGCTGCTTACTGCCTTGGTATATCTATCCTTCGAAAGGACTGATGATCAGGCCATCGAGAGGGGCCTGTAGAGAAGAGACCAAAAAATGGTAAAAAAGGAAAAGGAAATGTATGTGTGGGAGCCGTATGATGGACCACAATCAAGTTACGCCTTCGTCTATGCCCATGGTATTTTGAGTGCGTAGTTATGTACGCGTGGTACGTTGGCCGCCATTTGGTCGGGACTGAGATGGATGCGGAATTGCTAGTCGAGCTCCTGACGAGCTAGACTGTCCTGCTGTAGAGTAGTCCGGACTCATTTGACAGTGTCCGGGAGCTTGGCCGCCGAATTAAGGTTCTGCTTGGTAAGGCCGCTCTGTACTTCTGCTGCCAGGGACGCGGTGTGCTCCTCAGTACGGAGGGAGTGCTCCGTGTTTCCATTGGCTGTTATGACACCGCGTGGTCCGGGCATCTTAAGTTTGAGATAAGCATAATGTGGCAACGCATTGAATCGGGCAAATGCAGTTCGTCCAAGCAGTGCGTGATAGCCACTGCGGAAGGGGACGATGTCGAAGATCAATTCTTCGCTTCGGAAGTTGTCCGGGGATCCGAAGACAACTTCCAATGTGATTGAACCCGTGCAGCGGGCCTCTACACCTGGTATTACTCCTTTAAAGGTAGTTTTTGTGGGCTTGATCCTTGATGGATTGATGCCCATTTTGCGGACTATATCCTGATATAGCAGGTTGAGGCTGCTGCCATCGTCCATGAGGACTCGCGTGAGGTGGAATCCATCAATAATTGGGTCAAGGACCAGTGCTGCTGAATCGCGGTGACGGATTCTGGTCAGATGGTCCCTGCGATCGAAGGTGATCAGGCAGGACGACCATGGGTTGAATCTTGGGGCGTCTGGCTCTATCGCATAGACGTCCCTGAGCGCATGTTTCGCTCCCTCTTGGGATATGGGTAACGTATATCATGTTCACCATTTTAACCTGGGGGGGACTTCTTCTGTCCCCCTGTGTTCGGCGGACGGGGATCCTCATTGTCATTCTCGCTTTGCGACCCCTTCTCCTTGTCTTCGGCATTTAACTTGTCGGCCTATTTAAAGACCCAACAACTCCGGTGGGTATGGTTGGCTGGTTGAAAGAACATGCGGTGCCCCCATGTTTGGTTTTGGTAATTGATGACAATCTCTATGGACTAATGGTTGCCTTGAGTCATATTTGAAGGTTTTGTCCATAGGCTTTTCTTGGAGTACATGTGTTGGTTTCAAGGAGAGTTTGTGTTGACCAAGGTGCTATTAAGGAATTATCCAAAGATTGGTCATGTGAGAGTTGAGCTTATTGCAAGCATGTCTTGAAAAAGAAGATTGCGTGATCATTCATGCTTATCTTCAAGACATCATCCAAATGAAGAGAGTTGGAAAGATTCAAGGTTGATCAAGACTAATTCAAGAGTGAATCAAGTTGATCAACTCACAAAGCGTAGAAGATGTATCAAGAGGGATCAAGTGATCCCATGGTATGGTAAGCATTGTCCATTGCACATTGTGTACTAACCCGTGGTCTATGTGAGAGTTCTATGTGGGGTTAGGTACGTGTCCATGGGCTTGCATCAAGAGGAAGATATCACTCAACCCATGGAGAGGATGACATTAAGTGGTGATTGTCATCAAGATTGCCGTGTGCAAGTTCAAGTGGAGCATGACGAAGAGATCAAGTGCTTGTAGCTTGCCGCCCATTATGGTGTCAATGGACTTGTGAAGATGTGCCAAAGAGTGGGCCACCCATAGTGGAGTATGGGGGAGCAATCAACTAGTCTTCATCGAGCGAATGCAATCAAAAAAGGTGGTCCAACTTGAGAGAGTCAAGATCGTCATCATCTAGCTCAAGTGGACTTCGTGCAAGGCAAAGGTTTGCCCTTGATAGGTTTTATATTTTACCGGTCTCATGGTGATAGTTTGGAGACCGGGTTATAGGATCGATAGCCGTACTATCAAGGGGGGATCTCAAGTGAGTAGCTTGATCGTATCGTTCGTCGAGAGCTCAAACCATTGCATCCTTACATCATGTTTCTTGGTTCTTGTTTGGTTCTCTTTGTGAGTCTTAGAGCTTATGGTCATCTTGATTACAAGCTTGAGTTCATCGAAAACTGAGTGTGCATGCGTCTTCTATGATGTTTTTGGTGTTAGAGGTTTTACCGGTCTTTTCAGAGGAAGGGTTCTCACCATTTTCTTCTGGGCCTTTTCTCATTTGCTTATTATTGGTATTTCTATCAAGATTGTGTTATCCCTTGTTGCTAGCTTTCCAACAAACTTGGTTTCGTCGAATTCGGAGTCCGTTTGCAGAAGTTGTGTCAGTTTTGGTGTCCTTAAAAGGGGCTGCTGCGGATGTAATTTTTTAGTACCGCCCTTGGGAGTGGTACTACCGCTTGGAGCGGTACTACCGTGGCTCCTGAGCGGTAGTACCGCTCCGGACCAAAATCTCGTGTTTTGCTCAGCAGAAGTAGGCACGGATGTAATTTTTTAGTACCGCTCACAAGCAATAGTACCGCTACCCTTAGCAGTAGTACCGACCCCTAGCGGTAGTACCGTGAGGTCAAGCGGTACTACCACTCCGATGGTTCTTCTGGCCTTTTTGCCTCCTCGCTGTTGTGTTTCAAAGGGCTACTACCGCCCTAGAGGTAGTACCGCTCCTTGGAGCGGTTGTACCGCTCTGTGCGGGCTGTGAGCATAATGGTTGGGATTTCCCCACCTATAAAAGGGGGTCTTCTTCCCCAATGAACCCTATCTCTTGAGCTCGTGTTCTTCCCCCATTGTTGACCTTCTTCGAGCTTGCTAACTCTACATCCCTCCATGGATTCTTGCTAGTTTTTGAGGGAAAAGAGAGAGGAGATCTAGATCCACATTTCCACCAATCACTTTCTCCTCTATGTGAGGGGAAATCCTTGGATCTAGATCTTGGAGTTCTTGGTGTTCTCCTTCTTGTTCTTCCTCTCATTTTCCTCCCTAGCATTAGTTGCTTCGGTGGTATTTGAGAGAGAAGGACTTGGGCACTCCGTGTGCCCTTGCCATTTCATTTGGTGCATCGGTTTGAGTTCTCCACAGTGATACGTGGAAGTTACAAGTTGAGAAGCTTATTACTCTTGGGTGCTTGGTACCCTTGAGCTTGTTCCTCTTGGGTGCTTGGGCACCCTAGACGGTTGGTGGTGTTCGGAGCTCAATCATTGTGGTGTAAAGCTCCGGGCAAGCGTCGGGGTCTCTAATTAGGTTGTGGAGATCGCCCCGAGAAATTTGACGGGTATCGGTGACCGCCCCCAAGGGTTGCCAAAGTGTACGGGTTCGGCGACCGCCCCCAAGGGTTGCCATTTGTACGGGTTCGGTGACCGCCCTCAAGGGTCCCTTAGTGGAATCACGGCATCTTGCATTGTGCGAGGGCGTGAGGAGATTACGGTGGCCCTAGTGGCTTCTTGGGGAGCATTGTGCCTCCACACCGCTCCAAACGGAGATTAGAATCCGCAAGGGTGTGAACTTCGGGATACATCGTCGTCTCCACGTGCCTCGGTTATCTCTTACCCGAGCCCTTTACTTATGCACTTTACTTTGTGATAGCCATATTGTTTCTTGTCATATATCTTGCTATCACCTAGCTGTTTATCTTGCTTAGCATAAGTTGTTGGTGCACATAGGTGAGCCTAGTTGTTGTAGGTTTTGTGCTTGACAAATTAACCGCTAGGTTTATTCCACATCTGTTCAAGCCTAAACCGTAATTATTTTAAAGCGCCTATTCACCCCCCCTCTAGGCGACATCCACGATCTTTCACTGGTTTATCAGGGGTGCCGTGGATCTGACATGGACGATCGAGTATGCGGTCCAAGATGGAAGAGCACGGATCGTTCCTTTTATATGGCTTCTTCTGCTGACCGGACTTGGAGCCACTGAATCCGGCGTTGACCTCCATGTCATCAGTATTGTCACCATTGTTTCGACGCTTATGCCTGTTGCGTCGGGGCTTGCCGTTGCTATTCTTGGCTTTGGAGGTGCTAGGTTCGCTTGCATTATGATTGCTACGGGCTAGCCAACTATCTTTGCCCGCACAAAAGCGGGTCATAAGTGCCGTGAGGGCCGCCATGGACTTCGGCTTTTCTTGGCCAAGGTGTTGGGCAAGCCATTCTTCGCGGATGCTGTGCTTAAAGGCGGCTAGGGCTTCGGCATCTGGGCATTCTACGATTTGATTCTTTTTAGTTAAGAACCTTGTCAAGAATTTCCTGGCTGACTCTCCGGGCTGTTGAATGATGACCCACAAGTATAGGGGGTCTATCGTAGTCCTTTCGATAAGTAAGAGTGTCGAACCCAACGAGGAGCAGAAGGAAATGATAAGCGGTTTTCAGCAAGGTATCCTCTGCAAGCACTGAAATAATAGGTAATAGATAGTTTTGTGATAGGATAATTTGTAACGAGTAACAAGTAACACAAGTAAATAAAGTGCAGCAAGGTGGCCAATCCTTTTTATAGCAAAGGACAAGCCTGGACAAACTCTTATATAGAGAAAAGCGCTCCCGAGGACACATGGGAATTATCATCAAGCTAGTTTTCATCACGTTCATATGATTCGCGTTCGGTACTTTGATAATCTAATATGTGGGTGGACCGGTGCTTGGGTGCTATCCTTACTTGGACGAGCATCCCACTTATGATTAACCTCTATTGCAAGCATCCGCAACTACAACAAAAGTATTAAGGTAAACCTAACCATAACATGAAACATATGGATCCAAATCAGCCCCTTACGAAGCAACGCATAAACTAGGGTTTAAGCTTCTGTCACTCTAGCAACCCATCATCTACTTATTACTTCCCAATGCCTTCCTCTAGGCCCAAATAATGGTGAAGTGTCATGTAGTCGACGTTCACATAACACCACTAGAGGAGAGACAACATACATCTCATCAAAATATCGAACGAATACCAAATTCACATGACTACTAATAGCAAGACTTCTCCCATGTCCTCAGGAACAAACGTAACTACTCACAAAGCATATTCATGTTCATAATCAGAGGGGTATTAATATGCATATAGGATCCGAACATATGATCTTCCACCAAATAAACCAACTAGCATCAACTACAAGGAGTAATCAACACTACTAGCAACCCACATGTACCAATCCCAGACTTGGAGACAAGAATTGGATACAAGAGATGAACTAGGGTTTTGAGAGGAGATGGTGTTGGTGAAGATGTTGATGGAGATTTCCCTCTCCCGATGAGAGGAGCATTGGTGATGATGATGGCGATGATTTCCCCCTCCCGGAGGGAAGTTTCCCCAGCAGAATAGCTCCGCCAGAGCCCTAGATTGGTTCCACCAAGGTTCCGCCTCATGGCGGCGGAGTCTCGTCCGGAAAGATGGCTTCTAATTTTTTTTCCTCATCGAAAGACTCCATATAGCAGAAGATGGCCACCGGAGGGCCACCAGGGGGCCCACGAGGTAGGGGGGCCGCGCGCAGGGGGTAGGGCATGCCCCCCACCCTCGTGGGCAGGGTGTGGCCCCCCTGGTGAACTTCTTGCGCTCAGTATTTTTTATATATTCTGAAAATGACTTCCGTGAAGTTTCCGGACTTTTGGAGATCTGCAGAATAGGTCCCTAATATTTGCTCCTTTTCCAGCCTAGAATCCCAGCTGCCAGCATTCTCCCTCTTTATGTAAACCTTCTAAATAAGAGAGAATAGGCATAAGTATTGTGACATAATGTGTAATAACAACCCATAATGCAATAAATATCGATATAAAAGCATGATCCAAAATGGACGTATCAACTCCCCCAAGCTTAGACCTCGCTTGTCCTCAAGCGAAAGCCGAAACCAAAAATATGTCCACATGTTTAGATATAGAGGTGTCGATAAAAATAAAATACGGACATGAGGGCATCATGATCATTCTTAGAACAACAACTTAAATGATTGTTGTCATATGATCTCTTATGCTAGGGTAACAATTCAATCACAACTTCAAGTATGAATCATAAACTTCATTGAAAACTAACAAACTATAATCTCAGTCATTGGAACACTTGCAATTTATCATAACATAGGAAAGAGTCAATATATAAGAGCTTTTCAGCAAGTCCACATACTCAACGATCATATAGTCTTCCACAATTGCTAACACTCACACAATACTTATGGGTATGGAGTTTTAATCGGACACAGAGAAAGATAGGGCTTATAGTTTTGCCTCCCAACATTTTACCTCAAGGGTAATGTCAACAATAATAGTTCATGAAAACTCACATCCAATTAGCCATATATACTAGGATCTTTCCATCATGTTGTGCTTGCCAAAAGATAAAATGTAAAAAGGAAGGGTGAAGATCACCATGACTCTTTTGTAAGGTAGGAGATAAAGGTAAACGATAGGCCCTTCGCAGAGGGAAGCAGAGGTTGTCATGCGCTTTTATGGTTGGATGCACAAAATCTTAATGCGAAAGAGTGTCACTTTATATTGCCACTTGTGATATGGACCTTTTTTATGCGGTCCGTCGCTTTTATTCCTTCCATATCACACGATCGTATAAAGCTTATTTTCTCCCACACTAATAAGTCATACATATTCAGAGAGCAATTTTTATTGCTTGCACCTATGACAACTTACTTGGAGGATCTTACTCAATCCATAGGTAGGTATGGTGGACTCTCATGGCAAAACTGGTTTAAGGGTGTTTGGAAGCACAAGTAGTATCTCTACTTGGTGCAAAGAATTTTGATAGCATGAGGGAGAAAGGCAAGCTCAATCATGTTGGATGATCCATGACAATATAATTTATCTTAGATGTAAGAAAACATAACCCATTACGTTGTCTTCCTTGTCCAACGTCAACTCTTTAGCATGTCATATTTTAATGAGTGCTCACAATCATAAAAGATGTCCAAGATAGTATATTTATACGTGAAGACCTATCTTTCTTTATTACTTACTATTAATTGCAATGATGACCAAAACTATGTTTGTCAACTCTCAACAACTTTTATTCATCATACTTTTTATATGTGAGCTCATTACTCTCCAGAAGATCCATATGATCTCTTTTATTCTTTTTACTCTTTCTCCTTTTCTTTTATTCACTTAAGATCATGGCAAAATAATCAAGCCCTTGACTCAACACTAATCTTTATTATATATAGCTCACAGAATCGATTACATAGAAGGATCATAAAGCAAAACTCGCAACTAGATCATACTAAAAAGCTTTTATTCTACTAGATCAAGATATTATCATAAGGATCGAACTAAGAAAAAATGGTAAAGATAAAAGTGATGGTGATACGATATCGGGGCACTCCCCAAGCTTGGTAGTCGCCAAGGGGAGTGCCCATACCCATGTGATTATGTCTCCTTTGTTGGTGAAGAGGTTGATGGTGATGATGGATAGTCGCACATCGAGCGTAGGAGGTCTTCTAACTTGCGGATAATGCCTTTGAGTGCGATGATATGCTCCTTCAACAAAATATTTTCACGTGTGAGATACTTATTTTGTATACGAGCTAACTCAATCATCTTGAAAGCTTCGATCTCAGTTGGGGTAAGAAGATTTGGATCAAGTTGAAGGATGTCTTCTGTTGCCGGAACTTGGTCCTCCGTGGTCTTCTTGATCCCTTCATCCTTGTTGATCTCCATGGGTTCTTCTCTCTTCAGCTCTATCTTCGTTAGCCAAGCATCATTGTCCTCATGGTTGGAGGAGGAGGGAGATGACATAATGCCTGACCTTGATAACCCTGACAGAAAATAGCTCGAAACAAAGACAAGAGATATTTGTGTGATACGAAGGTCAAAACCTAAGGGAGGTTGTATAATGAATTTTTATCGACCAAAATACGTAACGTGTAAGAAAACGGAGTCCGAAGAGCACACGAGGTGCCCACGAGGTAGGGGGCGCGCCCAGGGGGTAGGGCGCGCCCTCCACCCTCGTGGAGCCCTCATGTCCTTCCCGGACTGCTTCTTATTTTTCTATTTTTCTAAATATTCCAAAACGGAAGAAAATTGCCATTAGAACTATTTTGGAGTCGGTTTACTTACCATATCACATACCTATTCCTTTTTGGAGTCTCAAAACGTTCCGGAAAGTGTCCCTTATGTATTCCTCAGGGGTTACGGTTTCAATAATATTGGTTTCAACATTTATAGGATTACTTGAGATATAATGTTTAATCCTTTGACCGTTCACCACCTTCGGATTTGTGCCTGCGAAGTTTTTGATTTTTATGGCACCGGAATGATAGACCTCCTCGATAACGTAAGGACCTTCCCATTTAGAGAGAAGTTTTCCTGCAAAAAAATCTTAAATGAGAGTTGTATAATAATACATAATCACCTACATTAAACTCGCGCTTTTGTATTCTTTTGTCATGCCATCTTTTGACTTTTTCTTTAAATAATTTGGCATTCTCATAGGCTTGGGTTCTCCATTCATCTAGTGAGCTACTTTCAAATAACCTCTTCTCATCGGCAAGTTTGAAATCATAATTGAGTACTTTAATATCCCAATAAGCCTTATGTTCTAGTTCGAGAGGTAAGTGACATGCTTTTCCATAAACCATTTTATACGGAGACATACCCATAGGATTTTTATATGCAGTTCTATAGGCCCATAATGCATCATCAAGTTTCTTGGACCAATTCTTTCTAGATCTATTGACAGTCTCTTGCAAAATTAATTTGAGCTCTCTATTACTCAATTCTACTTGACCACTAGACTGCGGGTGATACGGAGATGCAAATCTATGATTAACATCATACTTAGCAAGCATTTTACGGAAAGCACCATGAATAAAATATGAACCACCATCAGTCATTAAATATCTAGGGACTCCAAACCTCGGAAAATAACTTCTTTAAGCATTTTAATAGAAGTGTTATGATCAGCACTACTAGTTGGAATAGCTTCTACCCACTTAGTAACGTAATCAAAAGCAATTAAAATATGTGTATATCCATTAGAGGAAGGAAAAGGTCCCATATAATCAAAGCCCCAAACATCAAATGGTTCAATAACAAGTGAATAATTCATAGGCATTTCTTGATGTCTACTAATATTACCAATTCTTTGACATTCATCACAAGACAAGACAATCTTACGTCATCCTTGAAGAGAGTAGGCCAATAAAAACCGGATTGCAATACCTTGTGTGCAGTTCTATCTCTAGCATGGTGTCCTCCATAAGCCTTGGAGTGACACATGCGTAGGATCTGTTCCTGTTCATGCTCAGGTACACAACGTCTAATAACACCATCTACTCCTTCTTTATAAAGATGTGGGTAATCCCAAAAGTAATGTCTCAAATCATAGAAAACCTTTTTCTTTTGCTGGTATGTGAAACTAGGTGGTATAAATTTAGCAACAATATAATTAGCATAATCAGCATACCATGGAGCAGTACAAGAAGCATTTATGACATTTAATTGTTCATCAAAAAAGCTATCATCAATAGGTAGTGGGTCATCAAGAACATTCTCTAGCCTAGACAAGTTGTCTGCAACGGGGTTCTTAGCTCCCTTTCTATCAACAATATGCAAATCAAATTCTTGTAGCAAGAAAACCCATCTAATAAGTCTAGGTTTAGCATCTTTCTTTTCCATAAGATATTTAATAGCAGCATGATCAATGTGAATAGTTACTTTATAATCAACAATATAAGGTCTGAACTTATCACAAGCAAATACAACTGCTAAGAATTCTTTTTCAGTAGTAGCATAATTTCTCTGAGCATTGTCTAGAGTTTTACTAGCATATTGAATAACATTTAATTTCTTATCAACTCTTTGCCCTAGAACAACACCTACAACATAATCACTAGCATCACACATAATTTCAAAATGTAAATTCCAATCAGGTGGCTGAATATTAGGTGCAGAGATTAATGCTTTCTTAAGTATTTCAAATGCTTCTACACAATCATCATCAAAGAAAAATGGTATATCTTTTTGTAATAAATTAGTCAGAGGCCGAGAAATTTTTGAGAAGTCCTTAATGAACCTCCTATAAAAACCGGCATGGCCAAGGAAACTTCTTATACCTTTGATGTCCTTGGGACATGGCATCTTTTCAATAGCGTCAACCTTGGCTTTGTCAACCTCAATACCTCTTTCAGAAACTTTATGCCCCAAGACAATACCTTCATTAACCATAAAGTGGCACTTTTCCCAATTCAAGACAAGATTAGCTTCTTCACATCTCTGCAAAACTTGGTCAAGGTTGCTTAAGCAATCATCAAAAGAGGATCCATAGACGGAAAAATCGTCCATGAAAACCTCACAAATCTTTTCACAAAAGTCAGAGAATATAGCCATCATGCATCTTTGAAAGATAGCAGGTGCATTACATAAACCAAAAGGCATACGTCTATAAGAAAAAGTACCAAAAGGGCAAGTAAAAGTAGTCTTTGATTGATCATTGGCTGACACAGGTATTTGAGAGAAACCAGAATAACCATCTAGAAAGCAAAAATGTGTATGTTTGGATAATCTTTCTAGCATTTGATCAATAAAAGGTAAGGGGTAATGATCTTTTTAGTAGCTTTATTTAATTTGCGGAAATCAATTACCATCCTATAACCTGTAATAATTCTTTGCGGGATCAACTCATCTTTATCATTAGGAACGACAGTAATACCTCCCTTCTTAGGGACACAATGGACAGGACTTACCCACTGACTATCAGCAACGGGATAAATTATACCTGCCCTTTAGTATTTCCTTTCTTACCACTTCCTTCATCTTAGGATTCAGCCGTCGTTGATGATCACGAACTAGTTTGGCATCTTCCTCCAAATTTATTTTGTGTTGACACAGAGTGGGACTAATGCCCTTAAGATCATCAAGAGTATATCCAATAGCAGCACGGTGCTTCTTTGGAGTTTTCAGTAATCTCTCTTCTTCATGCTCTGAAAGGTTAGCACTAATAATAACAGGATATATCTTTTTCTCATCAAGATAAGCATATTTAGGAGTATCGGGTAACGGTTTAAGCTCAAACGCGGGATCACCCTTGGGTGGAGGAGGATCCCCTAGGATTTCAATAGGAAAATTGTGTTTCAGGATGGGTTCCTGTTTAAAGAATACTTCATCTATTTCCCTTCTTTCATTCATAAACATATCATTTTCATGGTCTAGCAAATATTGTTCTAAAGGATCACTAGGAGGTACGGCAATAGAAGCAAGACCAATAATTTCATCTTTACTAGGCAATTCCTCTTCACGGTGTTGTCTACGAAATTTAGAGAAATTAAACTCATGAGACATATCACCTAAACCAATAGTAACAACATCCTTTTCGCAGTCTATCTTAGCATTAACTGTGTTCAAGAAGGGTCTACCAAATATAATGGGACAAAATCTATCTTGTGGGGAACCAAGAACAAGAAAATCAGCAGGATATTTAGTTTCCCCACACAAGACTTCAACATCTCTAACAATTCCCATTGGTGAAAGAGTATCTCTATTGGCAAGTTTAATTGTGACATCAATATCTTCTAACTCAGCGGGTGCAATGTCATGCATAATTTCTTTGTATAAGTCAAAAGGTATAGCACTAGCACTGGCACCCATATCACATAAGTCATGATAACAATGATCTCCTATTTTAACAGAAATAACAGGCATGCCTACCAAAGATCTAGGTTTATCTTTAGCACAAGGTTTAGCAATTCTAGCAGTCTCATCACGGAAATGAATAACATGCCCATCAATATTATCAAACAAGAGATCTTTAACAATAGCAATATTAGGTTCAACTTTAATTTGCTCAGGAGGTGTATAGGTTCTAATATTGCTTTTACGAACCACAATTGAAGCTTTAGCATGATCTTTTATCCTAACAGGGAAAGGTGGTTTATCAACATAAGAAGTAGGAACAATAGGATCATTATAAGTGATAATCTTTTCTTCAACTTTAATAGGTGCAGCTACTTTTACTTCTATGGGAGGATGATATTTAAACCACTTCTCCCTAGGGAGATCAACATGAGTAGCAAAATATTCACAGAAAGAAGCTACTAACTAAGAGTCAAGTCCATATTTAGTGCTAAATTTACGGAAAACATCGGTATCCATAAAATATTTAACACAATTATACTTAGGTGTCATACCTGACTCGTTACCTTCATCGAGGTCCCAATCTTCAGAGTTGCGTTTAATTCTTTCCAATAAATCCCATTTGAATTCAATAGTCTTCATCATAAAAGAGCCAACACAAGAAGTATCGAGCATTGTGCGATTGTTATCAGAAAGCCGCGCATATAAATTTTGAATAATCATTTCTCTTGAGAGCTCATGATTGGGGCATGAATATAACATTGATTTAAGCCTCCCCCAAGCTTGAGCGATGCTTTCTCATTCGCGAGGCCAAAAATTATATATATAATTGCGATCACGATGAACAAGATGCATAGGATAAAACTTCTGATGAAGTTCCAATTTCAATCGTTTGTAGTTCCATGACCCCGTATCATCACATAACCTATACCATGTCAATGCATCTCCCTTCAAAGATAAAAGAAAGACCTTCTTCTTAATAACATCTACGGGTACACCTGCAAGCTTAAATAATCCACAAACTTCATCCACATATATTAGGTGCTCATTAGGATGCTTTGTTCCATCTCCTGCAAAAGGATTAGCTACCAGTTTTCTAACATACCTGAAGGAATTTCAAAGCAGACATTTTCATTTTCAGTAGGTTCAGTAGGTTGAGGAGCAACTCTTTGCTCTACTGGTCGGGGTGAAGATACCCCGAACAAGCCCCTCAGAGGATTACTTTCCATAGTAACAAGTGATAGTAAATTTCAGCACACTATATAAATTTTTCCTTACCAAGTTCCACCTACCAAAGGCGCTTCACTCCCTGGCAACGGTGCCAGAAAAGAGTCTTGATGACCCACAAGTATAGGGGATCTATCGTAGTCCTTTCGATAAGTAAGAGTGTCGAACCCAACGAGGAGCAGAAGGAAATGATAAGTGGTTTTCAGCAAGGTATTCTCTGCAAGCACTGAAATAATAGGTAACAAATAGTTTTGTGATAGGATAATTTGTAACGAATAACAAGTAACAAAAGTAAATAAAGTGCAGCAAGGTGGCCCAATCCTTTTTGCAGCAAAGGACAAGCCTGGACAAACTCTTATATAGAGAAAAGCGCTCCCGCGGACACATGGGAATTATCGTCAAGCTAGTTTTCATCATGTTCATATGATTCGCGTTTGGTACTTTGATAATCTAATATGTGGGTGGACCGGTGCTTGGGTGCTATCCTTACTTGGACGAGCATCTCACTTATGATTAACCTCTATTGCAAGCATCCGCAACTACAACAAAAGTATTAAGGTAAACCTAACCATAGCATGAAACATATGGATCCAAATCAGCCCCTTATGAAGGAACGCATAAACTAGGGTTTAAGCTTCTGTCACTCTAGCAACCCATCATCTACTTATTACTTCCCAATGCCTTCCTCTAGTCCCAAATAATGGTGAAGTGTCATGTAGTCGACGTTCACATAACACCACTAGAGGAGAGACAACATACATCTCATCAAAATATCGAACGAATACCAAATTCACATGACTACTAATAGCAAGACTTCTCCCATGTCCTCAGGAACAAACGTAACTACTCACAAAGCATATTCATGTTCATAATCAGAGGGGTATTAATATGCATATAGGATCTGAACATATGGTCTTCCACCAAATAAACCAACTAGCATCAACTACAAGGAGTAATCAACACCAATAGCAACCCACAGGTACCAATCCCGGACTTGGAGACAAGAATTGGATACAAGAGATGAACTAGGGTTTTGACAGGAGATGGTGCTGGTGAAGATTTTGATGGAGATTGCCCTCTCCCGATGAGAGGAGCGTTGGTGATGATGAGGGCGATGATTTCCCCCTCCCTGAGGGAAGTTTCCCCGGCAGAATAGCTCCACCAGAGCCCTAGATTGGTTCCGCCAAGGTTTCGCCTCGTGGCGGCGGAGTCACGTCCGGAAAGATGGCTTTTGATTTTTTTCCTCATTGAAAGACTCCATAGAGCAGAAGATGGTCATCGGAGGGCCACCAGGGTGCCCATGAGGTAGGGGGGGCGCACCCACGGGGGTAGGGCGCGCCCACCACCCTCGTGGGCAGGGTGTGCCCCCCTGGTGAACTTCTTGCGCTCAATATTTTTTATATATGCTGAAAATGACTTTCGTGAAGTTTCAGGACTTTTGGAGCTGTGCAGAATAGGTCCCTAATATTTGCTCCTTTTCTAGCCCAGAATCCCAGCTGCCAGCATTCTCCCTCTTTATGTAAACCTTGTAAAATAAGAGAGAATAGGCATAAGTATTGTGACATAATGTGTAATAACAGCCCACAATGCAATAAATATCGATATAAAAGCATGATGCAAAATGGACGTATCATTGAACTATGTGACTTAAGTCATCGGCATCCGGGGGTCGGACGTATGTGCCTTGGAAGTTGTCGCGGAAGGCGTCTTCCAAGTCCTCCCAGCTGCCAATGGAGTTTCCGGGTAGGCTGTTCAACCAGTGCCGAGCTGGCCCCTTGAGTTTTAGCGGGAGGTATTTGATGGCATGAAGATCATCACCGCGGGCCATATGAATATGGAGAAGAAAGTCCTCAATCCATACTGCGGGATCTGCTGTTCCATCATATGATTTGATATTTACGTGTTTAAACCCTTTTGGGAATTCATGCTTCATTACTTCATCAGTGAAGCAGAGCGGGTGTGCGGCGCCTCTATATCGGGCCAGGTCGTGACGTAGTTTGGATGGAGTCCGTTTGTGGCTTTCGGCCCGGGCGTGATTATGCTCGTCATGTTTGGCTTGATAGCTGTTGTCGCGCGTCAAGGCACGCCCCCGTGATCCATAGATCGACCTGGCCGGACCTGCTCTATTCTTCAGGTCCTGCCGCAGGTCATATGTGTATCCACGAGTTGTTGTGTCTCTACCTTTATGGCGAGATAGTATGGGCCGATGATCGGCTTGAGTTGCCATTTTGTCCCGGCCACGTGGCGGTCGGTCAGCCGCATTACGTGTTGCTGGTACGGGCTCAAGTGCCTCGTCATCGAATTGGGGCAGCAGTTTATGCTTCGGGTAACTTTTGGTTGGGCGCACGAGGCCGTATTGCTCGTCTGCCAGGACATTAGTCCATCTATCATTGAGTAGATCTTGATCTTGAAGTTGTTGTTGTTTCTTTTTCAGACTCCTTGCAGTGGCTATTAGCCGTTGCTTAAAGCGCTCCTGCTCGAGAGGTTCCTCAGGCACAATAAAGTCTTCATCGCCGAGGCTCACTGTTGGGGAACGTTGCAGAAAACAAAAAATTTCCTACGGTTTCACCAAGATCCATCTATGAGTTCATCTAGCAACGAGTGATTAGATGCATCTACATACCTTGTAGATCGCGAGCGGAAGCGTTCAAAGAACGGGGATGATGTAGTCGAACACGACGTGATCCAAATCACCAGAGATCCTAGCACCGAACGGACGGCACCTCCGCGTTCAACACACGTACAGAACAGCCACGTCTCCTCCTTCTTGATCCAGCAAGGGGGGGAGGAGAGGTTGAGGGAGATGGCACCAGCAGCAGCACAACGGCGTGGTGTTGATGGAGCTGCAGTACTCCGGCAGGGCTACGCCAAGCACTATGGAGGAGGAGGAGGTGTTGGAGAGGGAGAAGGAGGCAACCAAAGGCCAAGGTATGAAGTCCCTCCTTTCCCCCACTATATATAGGAGGGCCAAGGGGGGGTGGCCGGCCCTAGGAGATCCAATCTCCTAGGGGGGCGGAGGCCAAGGGGGGTTTCCCTCCCCCCCAAGGCACCTAGGAGGTGCCTTCCCCTCCTAGGACTCTTCCCCCTCAAACCCTAGGCGCATGGGCCTATGTGGGGCTGGTGCCCTTGGCCCATGTAGGCCAAGGCGCACCCCCTACAGCCCATGTGGCCCCCCGGGACAGGTGGACCCACCCGGTGGACCCTCGGGACCCTTCCGGTGGTCCCGGTACAATACCGATAACCCCGAAACTTGTCCCGATGCCCGAAACAGGACTTCCCATATATAAATCTTTACCTCCGGACCATTCCGGAACTCCTCGTGATGTCCGGGATCTCATCCGGGACTCCGAGCAACATTCGGGTTACTGCATATACATATCCCTACAACCCTAGCGTCACTGAACCTTAAGTGTGTAGACCCTACGGGTTCGGGAGACATGTAGACATGACCGAGATCGCTCTCCGGTCAATAACCAACAGCGAGATCTGGATACCCATGTTGGCTCCCACATGCTCCATGATGATCTCATCGGATGAACCACGATGTCGAGGATTTAATCAACCCCGTATGCAATTCCCTTTGTCAATCGATATGTTACTTGCCCGAGATCCGATCGTCGGTATCCCAATACCTCGTTCAATCTTGTTACCGGCAAGTCACTTTACTCGTACCGTAATGCATGATACCGTGACCAGACACTTGGTCACTTTGAGCTCATTATGATGATGCATTACCGAGTGGGCCCAGTGATATCTCTTCGTCATACGGAGTGACAAATCCCAGTCTCGATCCGTGTCAACCCAACAGACACCTTCGGAGATACCTGTAATGCACCTTTATAGTCACCCAGTTACGTTGTGATGTTTGATACACCCAAAGCACTCCTACGGTATCCGGGAGTTACACGATCTCATGGTCAAAGGAAAAGATACTTGACATTAGAAAAGCTCTAGCAAACGAACTACACGATCTCACGCTATGCTTAGGATTGGGTCTTGTCCATCACATCATTATCCTAATGATGTGATCCCGTTATCAATGACATCCAATGTCCATAGCCAGGAAACCATGACTATCTATTGATCAATGAGCTAGTCAACTAGAGGCTTACTAGGGACATGTTGGTGTCTGTTATTCACACATGTATTACGATTTCCGGATAATACAATTATAGCATGAATAAAGACAATTATCATGAACAAAGAAATATAATAATAATGCTTTTATTATTGCCTCTAGGGCGTATTTCCAACAGTCTCCCACTTGCACTAGAGTCAATAATCTAGTTACATTGTGATGAATCGAACACCCATGGAATTCTGGTGTTGATCATGTTTTGCTCTAGGGAGAGGTTTAGTCAACGGATCCGCTACATTCAGGTCCGTATGTACTTTACAAATCTCTATGTCTCCATCTTGAACATTTTCACGAATGGAGTTGAAGCGACGCTTGATGTGCCTTGTCTTCTTGTGAAACCTGGGCTCCTTGGCAAGTGCAATAGCTCCAGTGTTGTCACAGAAGAGCTTGATCGGCCCCGACGCATTGTGTATGACTCCTAGGTCGGTGATGAACTCCTTCATCCAAATTGCTTCATGTGCTGCCTCTGAGGCTGCCATGTACTCTGCTTCACATGTAGATCCCGCCACGACGCTCTGCTTGCAACTGCACCAGCTTACTGCCCCACCATTCAAAATATACACGTATCCGGTTTGTGACTTAGAGTCATCCAGATCTGTGTCGAAGCTAGCGTCGACGTAACCCTTTACGACGAGCTCTTCGTCACCTCCATAAACGAGAAACATTTCCTTAGTCCTTTTCAGGCACTTCAGGATATTCTTGACCGCTGTCCAGTGTTCCTTGCCGGGATTACTTTGGTACCTTCCTACCAAACTTACGGCAAGGTTTACATCAGGTCTGGTACACAGCATGGCATACATAATAGAACCTATGGCTGAGGCATAGGGGATGACACTCATCTCTTCTATATCTTCTGCCGTGGTTGGACATTGAGCTGAGCTCAATTTCACACCTTGCAAAACAGGCAAGAACCCTTTCTTGGACTGATCCATTTTGAACTTCTTCAAAATCTTATCAAGATATGTGCTTTGTGAAAGACCTATGAGGCGTCTCGATCTATCCCTATAGATCTTGATGCCTAATATATAAGCAGCTTCTCCAAGGTCCTTCATTGAAAAACTCTTATTCAAGTAGGCCTCAATGCTGTCCAAAAGTTCTATATCATTTCCCATCAAAAGTATGTCATCTACATATAGTATGAGAAATGCTATAGAGCTCCCACTCACTTTCTTGTAAACACAGGCTTCTCCATAAGTCTGTGTAAACCCAAACGCTTTGATCATCTCATCAAAACGAATGTTCCAACTCCGAGATGCTTGCACCAGCACATAAATCGAGCGTTGGAGCCTGCACACCTTGTCAGCATTTTTAGGATCGACAAAACCTTCCGGCTGCATCATATACAATTCTTCCTTAAGGAAACCATTAAGGAATGCCGTTTTGACGTCCATTTGCCAAATTTCATAATCATAAAATGCGGCAATTGCTAACATGATTCGGACGGACTTCAGCTTCGCTACCGGTGAGAAAGTCTCATCGTAGTCAACCCCTTGAACTTGTCGATAACCCTTAGCAACAAGCCGAGCTTTATAGATGGTCACATTACCATCCGCATCTGTCTTCTTATTAAAGATCCATTTATTTTCTATGGCTCGCCGCTCTACGGGCAAGTCAGTCAAAGTCCATACTTCGTTTTCATACATGGATCCTATCTCGGATTTCATGGCTTCTAGCCATTTGTCGGAATCCGGGCCCGCCATCGCTTCTTCATAGTTCGAAGGTTCACTGTTGTCTAACAACATGATTTCCAAGACAGGGTTGCCGTACCACTCTGGTGTGGAACGTGTCCTTGTGGACCTTCGAATTTCAGTAGGAGCTTGATCAGAAGTATCTTGATCATTATCATTAACTTCATCTCTAGCCGGTGCAGGCACCTCAGGAACATTTTCTTGAGTTGCGCCATTTTCCGGTTCAGGAGGTAATACTTCATCAAGCTCTACTTTCCTCCCACTTACTTCTTTCGAGAGAAACTCTTTCTCCAGAAAGGACCCATTCTTGGCAACAAAGATCTTGCCTTCGGATCTGAGGTAGAAGATATACCCAACAATTTCTTTAGGGTATCCTATGAAGACGCATTTTTCCGATTTGGGTTCGAGCTTTTCAGGTTGATGTTTCCTGACATAAGCATCGCATCCCCAAACTTTTAGAAACGACAGCTTAGGTTTCTTCCCAAACCACAATTCATACGGTGTCGTCTCAACGGATTTCGATGGTGCCCTATTTAAAGTGAATGCGGCAGTCTCTAAAGCATAGCCCCAAAAAGATAGTGGTAAATCGGCAAGAGACATCATAGATCGTACCATATCTAATAGAGTGCGATTACGACGTTCAGACACACCATTACGCTGAGGTGTTCCAGGCGGCGTGAGTTGTGAAACTATTCCACATTTTCTTAAGTGTGTACCAAACTCGTGACTCAAGTATTCTCCTCCACGATCTGATCGTAGAAACTTGATTTTCCTGTCACGTTGATTCTCAACTTCACTCTGAAATTCCTTGAACTTTTCAAAGGTCTCAGACTTGTGTTTCCTTAAGTAGACATACCCATATCTACTCAAGTCATCAGTGAGGGTGAGAACATAACAATAGCCACCGCGAGCCTCAACACTCATTGGACCGCACACATCAGTATGTATGATTTCCAATAAGTTGGTTGCTCGCTCCATTGTTCCTGAGAATGGAGTCTTGGTCATTTTACCCATGAGGCATGGTTCGCACGTGTCAAATGATTCGTAATCAAGAGATTCTAAAAGTCCATCAGCATGGAGCCTCTTCATGCGTTTGACACCTATGTGACCAAGGCGGCAGTGCCACAAGTATGTGGGACTATCACTATCAATCTTACATCTTTTGGTACTTACACTATGAATATGTGTAGCATTACGCTCGAGATTCATAAAGAATAAACCATTCACCATCGGAGCATGACCATAAAACATATCTCTCATATAAATAGAACAACCATTATTCTCGGATTTAAATGAGTAGCCATCTCGAATTAAACGAGATCCTGATACAATGTTCATGCTCAAACTTGGCACAAAATAACAATTATTGAGGTTCAAAACTAATCCTGTAGGTAAATGTAGAGGTAGCGTGCCGACGGCGATCACATCGACCTTGGAACCATTCCCGACGCGCATCGTCACCTCGTCCTTCGCCAGTCTCCGTTTATTCCGCAGCTCCTGCTGTGTGTTACAAATATAAGCAACGACACCGGTATCAAATACCCAGGAGTCACTGCGATTACTGGTAAGGTACACATCAATTACATGTATATCAAATATACCTTTGGTTTTGCCGGCCTTCTTGTCCGCTAAGTATTTTGGGCAGTTCCGCTTCCAGTGACCACTTTCCTTGCAATAAAAGCACTCAGTCTCGGACTTGGGTCCATTCTTTGTCTTCTTCCCGGCAGCTTGCTTGCTGGGCGCGGCAACTACCTTGCCGTCCTTCTTGAAGTTCTTTTTACCCTTGCCCTTCTTGAACTTAGTGGTTTTATTGACCATCAACACTTGATGTTCCTTCTTGACTTCTACCTCTGCTGATTTCAGCATAGCAAATACTTCAGGAATGGTCTTTTCCATCCCCTGCATATTGAAGTTCATCACAAAGCTCTTGTAGCTTGGTGGAAGCGACTGGAGGATTCTGTCAATGACCGCATCATCCGGGAGATTAACTCCCAGCTGAGTCAAGCGGTTATGTAACCCAGACATAGTGAGTATGTGCTCACTGACAGAACTATTTTCCTCCATCTTACAGCTGAAGAATTTGTCGGAGACTTCATATCTCTCGACCCGGGCATGAGCTTGGAAAACCATTTTCAGCTCTTCGAACATCTCATATGCTCCATGTCTCTCAAAACGCTTTTGGAGCCCCGGCTCTAAGCTGTAAAGCATGCCGCACTGAACGAGGGAGTAGTCATCGGAACGTGCCTGCCAAGCGTTCATAACGTCTTGTTCTGCAGGGAGGACAGGTGCGTCACCCAGCGGTGCTTGTAGGACATAATCTTTCTTGGCAGCTATGAGGATGATCCTTAGGTTCCGGACCCAGTCCGTATAGTTGCTGCCATCGTCTTTCAGCTTGGTTTTCTCTAGGAACGCGTTGAAGTTGAGGACTATGTTGGCCATTTGATCTACAAGACATATTGTAAAATATTTAGACTAAGTTCATGATAATTAAGTTCATCTAATCAAATTATAATGAACTCCCACTCAGATTTGACATCCCTTTGGTCATCTAAGTGTTACACGATCCGAGTCGACTAGGCCGTGTCCGATCATCACGTGAGACGGACTAGTCATCGTCGGTGAACATTCTCATGTTGATCATATCTTCCATACGACTCGTGTTCGACCTTTCGGTCTCCGTGTTCCGAGGCCATGTCTGTACATGCTAGGCTCGTCAAGTTAACCCTAAGTGTTTTCGCTGTGTAAAACTGTCTTACACCCGTTGTATGTGAACGTAAGGATCTATCACACCCGATAATCACGTGGTGCTTCGAAACGACGAACTTTAGCAACGGTGCACAGTTAGGGGAGAACACTTCTTGAAATTGTTGTAAGGGATCATCTTATTTACTACCGTCGTCCTAAGTAAACAAGATGCATAAAACATAATAAACATCACATGCAATTATATAAAGTAGTGACATGATATGGCCAATATCATATAGCTCCTTTGATCTTCATCTTCGGGGCTCCATGATCATCTTGTCACCGGCATGACACCATGATCTCCATCATCATGATCTCCATCATCGTGTCTTCATGAAGTTGTCACGCCAACGACTACTTCTACTTCTATGACTAACGCGTTTAGTAATAAAGTAAAGTAGTTTACATGGCGTTCTTCAATGACACGCAGGTCATACAAAAAATAAAGACAACTCCTATGGCTCCTGCCGGTTGTCATACTCATCGACATGCAAGTCGTGATTCCTATTACAATAGCATGAACATCTCATACATTCATCATTCATCACAACTTTGGCCATATCATATCACAAAGCACTTGCTGCAAAAACAAGTTAGATGTTCTCTAATTGTTGTTGCAAGTTTTACGTGGCTGAAGTAGGGTTCTAGCAAGAACGTTTTCTTACCTACGTGAAAGCCACAACGTGATTTGTCAACTTCTATTTACCCTTCATAAGGACCCTTTTCATCGAATCCGCTTCAACTAAAGTAGGAGAGACAGACACCCGCCAGCCACCTTATGCAACTAGTGCATGTTAGTCAGTGGAACCGGTCTCACGTAAGCGCACGTGTAAGGTTGGTCCAGGCCGCTTCATCCCACAATACCGCTGAAGCAAGATAAGACTAGTAGCGGCAAGAAAGTTGACAAATCTACGCCCACAACAAATTGTGTTCTACTCGTGCAAGAAGAACTACGCATAGACCTAGCTCATGATGCCACTGTTGGGGAACGTTGCAGAAAACAAAAATTTTCCTACGGTTTCACCAAGATCCATCTATGAGTTCATCTAGCAACGAGTGATTAGATGCATCTACATACCTTGTAGATCGCGAGCGGAAGCGTTCAAAGAACGGGGATGATGTAGTCGAATACGACGTGATCCAAATCACCGGAGATCCTAGCACCGAACGGACGGCACCTCCGCGTTCAACACACGTACGGAACAGCCACGTCTCCTCCTTCTTGATCCAGCAAGGGGGGAGGAGAGGTTGAGGGAGATGGCACCAGCAGCAGCACGACGGCGTGGTGTTGATGGAGCTGCAGTACTCCGGCAGGGCTACGCCAAGCACTATGGAGGAGGAGGAGGTGTTGGAGAGGGAGAAGGAGGCAACCAAAGGCCAAGGTATGAAGTCCCTCCTTTCCCCCACTATATATAGGAGGGCCAAGGGGGGGTGGCCGGCCCTAGGAGATCCAATCTCCTAGGGGGCGGAGGCCAAGGGGGGTTTCCCTCCCCCCCCAAGGCACCTAGGAGGTGCCTTCCCCTCCTAGGACTCTTCCCCCTCAAACCCTAGGCGCATGGGCCTATGTGGGGCTGGTGCCCTTGGCCCATGTAGGCCAAGGCGCACCCCCTACAGCCCATGTGGCCCCCCGGGACAGGTGGACCCACCCGGTGGACCCCCGGGACCCTTCCGGTGGTCCCGGTACAATACCGATAACCCCGAAACTTGTCCCGATGCCCGAAACAGGACTTCCCATATATAAATCTTTACCTCCGGACCATTCCGGAACTCCTCGTGATGTCCGAGATCTCATCCGGGACTCCGAACAACATTCGGGTTACTGCATATACATATCCCTACAACCCTAGCGTCACTGAACCTTAAGTGTGTAGACCCTACGGGTTCGGGAGACATGTAGACATGACCGAGATCGCTCTCCGGTCAATAACCAACAGCGGGATCTGGATACCCATGTTGGCTCCCACATGCTCCACGATGATCTCATCGGATGAACCACGATGTCGAGGATTTAATCAACCCCGTATGCAATTCCCTTTGTCAATCGATATGTTACTTGCCCGAGATCCGATCGTCGGTATCCCAATACCTCGTTCAATCTCGTTACTGGCAAGTCACTTTACTCGTACCGTAATGCATGATCCCGTGACCAGACACTTGGTCACTTTGAGCTCATTATGATGATGCATTACCGAGTGGGCCCAGTGATATCTCTCCATCATACGGAGTGACAAATCCCAGTCTCGATCCGTGTCAACCCAACAGACACTTTCGGAGATACCTGTAATGCACCTTTATAGTCACCCAGTTACGTTGTGACATTTGATACACCCAAAGCACTCCTACGGTATCCGGGAGTTACACGATCTCATGGTCAAAGGAAAAGATACTTGACATTAGAAAAGCTCTAGCAAACGAACTACACGATCTCACGCTATGCTTAGGATTGGGTCTTGTCCATCACATCATTATCCTAATGATGTGATCCCGTTATCAATGACATCCAATGTCCATAGCCAGGAAACCATGACTATCTATTGATCAACGAGCTAGTCAACTAGAGGCTTACTAGGGACATGTTGGTGTCTGTTATTCACACATGTATTACGATTTCCGGATAATACAATTATAGCATGAATAAAGACAATTATCATGAACAAAGAAATATAATAATAATGCTTTTATTATTGCCTCTAGGGCATATTTCCAACACTCACCTCATCCTCGGAGAGTGGAACGTAATTACTATCCTCCGACTCTTCGTTTGCGTCCTGTTCATCAGGGCTAACTTGCCCATCCTCCCGATCGTCTTGTTCAGATTTTTGCTCAACGGGGTTTTCTTGGTCTTCGGCATCATCCGGAGTATTGTTGTCTCTCGTGCCGGTATTGCTATCTTTGCTGCAACATGATTTAGAGCGGCACCGTCGGTGTTTTGGTTGTATGTCGGGAGGTTTATCATGTACTGGATTTTTCTCATTATCGCCGTCACCCTCCTTGGGTGTATCCACCATGTACACGTCATACGAAGAGGTGGCCGTCCAGCGTCTGGTGAACGACGGGTTTTGGGCCTGCTCTTCTCCGGCATCGTCGTCCATACTGTTGATGTCTTCGGAGCCGTAATTGAGCATGTCGGTTAAGTCCTCGACAATGGTGATGAAGTGGGTGGTGGGTGGGACGTAAAACTCCCCGTTCACAGCCCCTAGTCCGGGCTGGGCGTAGTTCGGACGTTGCTCCTTCGTAATGACAAGGGATCGCATCAAGTCCAGAGCCTCGCTTAAAGGCGAGGTTTGGCCAGGGAGAAGAGAATCCGTGGAGTATGGCGGGAAGGGGTGTCACATCCCTGGTCCTGTTATGCACTAGGCTAGACCCTCATGTGTGCATCATGTTTAAATTCAAATGAAATTTGAATTGGGGAATTTTCAAAGCCTCAGAAACCTTCTAAAAATGATCAACATTACAATCTTCTCAAAGAAGTCCAAGAAAATGTTCCTCTTAGTCTCTGAAAATATTGCAAAGAGGTAAAACTCAAAACAATATTTTTGGTATCTCAGAGTTAATTATTTTGGGCCTTTGAATTAAATAAATAGCTATTTGCATTGGATATATATTTGATATATAAATAATATATGTCCAATAATACTGGAACATTTTATGTGGTTTGGTATATTTTAGTTCTAGCTACATAACTATTTTCAGGATTTTATAAAATGGTTTAGTATTTTACTAAACTAAAACAACACAGAACAAAATATAAAACAGAACAGAAATTAAAAAAAGAGCAGAAGACTTACCTGGTAGCCCACCAGCAGCCCAGCCACTTACCTGGCGCCCCCAACCGGCCCAGCACGGCCCAGCCCATCTCCACTTCCCCCCCTGTCGTCTTCCTCCTCGCCAGAAGGACCGAGGCGTGGCGCGCGCCCGAGAGCCCCGGCCACCTCCTGCTTACCTGCTCGCCGCTGGAGGCACCCGAGGGTGCCACGCACTCCCCTCGACCCCTTGCACCTCTCGCCACTCTCCCGTGTCTCTCCCTCCGTCCCTATCCCCCTCTGGCCCCTCTCTCTCCCGCGACCGAACGGAGCTCGCCGCCGCCGCTCGCTGCTGCCATGGCCACAGCCACCGCCTCGCCTCTCCGACACGCCCACGGGCTCCGCCTCGTCCCCCTCTGCCTCCCCACCGAGCCACAAGGTCCCGGACACGCTGCAACGCCGCCACCATCACCGTTTCCATCACCGGCCGCCGAGAATCTTCACCGTCGATTCGCCGCCGTCTCCGCTTCCCCGAGCTCGTCATCTACCTCATCCGAACCACCGTGAGCTCCTGCACGTTTTGCCCCTAACCCCGTGGCTTGCCGCTCGCCGTAGCCGCCATTTCATAGCTGGCCGTAGCACGCCGCCGCCTGAGCTCGTCGCCGGCGTAGCTCCGGTGACCATTTGGTCACCCTGGCGTGCCTAACTCGCTCCCCGCACCGCGTAGCGCTCCGCTAGCCTCTCACCTCGCTCGTTTGCACACCGTAGCACTAACTCGCCCCAACCCCGAGCTCCCGCCGCCGCCTCGGGCTCCATTCCGGCGAACCCCGGCCACCCCCGCACCTCCCGTTGGTCCCCCTAGATGCGCACGGGCACGGGCTACCTCCTGGTGCCCTTGGCGTGTCGATCCGTCGCCTCTGGCGTAACTCCGGCGAGCCACCGCCGCTCTGGGTCGTCGCCGTCGTCCAACCGCCGGCGAATCCGACATGGCCGGTCATTAGGGCCTAACCACCCCGCTAACCCAGGCCTAGGGCCACTGACCGGTGGGGCCTACCGTTTAATTAACCCGGCTAACAATTTAGTTAAGTTAATTAAACTCTGTTAAATCACTGTGCAGCTGACATGTGGGTCCCGAACGTCAGGTTTGACCCGGACCAGCCCCTGTTGACCTGCTGACGTCACACTGACGTCAGGCTGACGCAGTTAAATCATTTTCTGGATTTAAATAATTCAGAAAATTCCAGAAAATTGTATAAACTTCTAAAATTCATAGAAATTCAACCGTAACTCCAAATTAAATAAATTATATATGAAAAATTATCAGAAAAATTCAAGGAATCCATCTGTACCATTTTCATGCATGTTAGACCAACTTATAGCTGCTGTTTAGCACAAATCAATTAAATGGCATTTGAATAATCACATATGGAGTTTGAATTTGAATCTTGTATTCAAACCAACTTCATTTAATCTGTTGCTAGTTGCATTAGCTCAAAACACATTCATATTGCCATGTCATGAGCATGCATCATATTGTGCATTGCATTGATTGTATTTCTTCTTTGTTGCCGGTATCTGTTCCCTCCCGGTAGACGATGTTCCGACGTTGTGATCGTTGACACTGATGAAGACTCAATGTTATCTTCAGAAGTGCCAGGCAAGCAAAACCCCCTTGTTCATTCCGATACAATCCCACTCTCTCGCTCCTGCTCTCTTTTACTGCATTAGGACAACATCGATTCATCTGTTACTTGCTGCGGTAGCTGAACCCCTTTATCCTCTGCATGACCTGTCATTCCACAGTAATTAGATGAAACCCACTAGCATGAGTAGGAGTTGTTTGAGCCCTGATGTGCCTACTCATTCATGCTTGTTTGTCATGCCTGCTACTGCTTAGAGTTGAGTCAGGTCTGATTCATCCGGGATGAATCAGAGGTGTGTGAACATGTCCTACGGTGTGTGAGCTAAGCGTGTGAACACGATTTGGTAAAGGTAGCGGTGAGAGGCCATGTAGGAGTACATGGTGGGTTGTCTCATTGCAGCCGTCCTCAGGAACTGAGTTCTGTGTTTGTGATCCATGATTCAGCTACTACCACGCATTGGGCCCGAAACCAATGGACCCTCTCGGCTTCTTGATCACCCTTGTCCTCTGTCCAGGAGTTGCAAGTAGTTTCTGGTGTTTGTAGTATGCTGGAGGCCGTGCGCAGCGCTGACCGTAGGGGTGGGCTGTGATGCGGTAGGCACGTGGCCGGGTAAACCGGGCGCCCGTTTGGTGTCACGGAACCCTGTTCACATCGTTTGGGGCTCTGAGCGAAACTCCGGCCGGATCTCCTCATGGACGGAACCCGAATAGGCGATAAACCTGGACTAGAGACTTGAGTGTTTAGGCAGGCCGTGGCCGACACCCACGTTGGGCTTCCGCTTGAAGGTTGCCGAGTACATGTCGTGTAAACGGCGGTAAGTGGTGAGAGCGTGTGTGAAGAAGTACACCCCTGCAGGGTTAACATCATCTATTCGAATAGCCGTGTCCGCGAAAAGGGACTTCTGGGTTGCTTATATCAGTTCATAGACAAGTGAAAGTGGATACTCTAAAATACGCAAGATAAGCGTGAGTGCTATGGTTGGCGTTCTCGTAGGGAGACGGGAGCGGATCCATAGTGGTGTATTGATATGGTGAATATGTGGACTCGTGTGCGCCACCTCAAAAGAGTTACTTGCAGTCGTAGTTCAGGATAGCCACCGAGTCAAAGCTGGCTTGCTGCAGTTAAACCCCACCATCCCCTTGTTGAAAATGATGCATATGTAGTTAGTTCTGATGTAAGTCTTGCTGGGTACATTTGTACTCACGTTTGCCTATTTTATGTTTTTGCAGAGAGACTTCGGTCTCGCTAGTAGTTCCGCGTGGACTTCGACGTTTAGCTTGTTACCTCAGCTACGATCTCGTGCCCCCAGCAGGATCTGGTAGATAGTCAGGCTTCTCAGCCTTTTTCATTTCTAGATGTCTGTACTCAGACATGTTAAGCTTCCGCATGTGCTTTGACTTGTATGCTCTGATTGTTGGGTCATGAGACCCATGTTTGTAATATCTCGCTCCTCGGAGCCTATTGAATAAATATTTGAGTCGTAGAGTCATGTTGTGATGCCATGTTGTATTTGCACATATCGAGCATATTGTGTGTATGTTATTGAAATGCTTGGTATGTGTGGGATCTGACAACCTAGTTGTTTATCCTTGGTAGCCTCTCTTACCAGGAAATGTCTCCTAGTGTTTCCACTGAGCCATGGTAGCTTGCTACTGCTCCGGAACACTTAGGCTGGCCGGCATGTGTCCTTCTTCGTTCCTGTGTCTGTCCCTTCGGGGAAATGTCACGCGATGAATACCGGAGTCCTGTTAGCCTGCTACAGCCTGGTTCACCGGAGTCCTGCTTGCCCAGTGCTACAGCCTGGATTCACTCGCTGTTGACCGACACGTTCGATGCTGGGTCATGGATGCCTGTCCCTGTAAGTTTGTGCCACTTTGGGTTTACGACTAGCCATGTCAGCCCGGGCTCCTTATCATATGGATGCTAGCGACACTATCATATACGTGTGCCAAAAGGCGCAAACGGTCCCGGGCAAAGGTAAGGCGACACCCGTGGGAATACCGTGCGTGAGGCCGCAAAGTGATATGAGGTGTTACATGCTAGATCGATATGGCATTGAGTCGGGGTCCTGACAGCGTTGGTATCAGAGCTTGACTGCATGTAGGATTACCAAGCCAAACTGGTCGAAGTTGAGTCTAGATTTTTTTTTAGTTATATAAGGGAATTGATTGTGGGATGGAACGTAAGGCTCTTTTTACTCCTTATACTTTATGCCCTTCTGATCTGAGTCATCTTATCTTTCCTACGGGGATTAAGAACTAGGCTATCTCTTCTTTCTATCAGGATCACGTGTTACTAATCCGTAGACTTATAAGATTGTTGGATTTAAGCTTGAGTTCAGTTCCTACTACTTATGTATGTTAACTGTTGATCTCCAAACCTTGATATTGTGCCTCTGAGTGGTTATGCCACCATTTTTGTGAATGTCTCAAATCTTTTCTGAGCATTTACAGCCGTTATGCTGTCCGAGTCATCCCAGGTTTCTAAGCAGTCTGATGCATTTGCAAATCCCTTCTTCCCGTTCCCGATGTCCTTTTGGTTAGATTAATCACACAAATTAGTGAGTTGAGGTACTTTACTGCCTCAACATATATGTTGGAGTTAATAATTATGACCCTTAGTGCTTAGGGGATCATCTAGTGGTCTAGCCATGATTTGTGTCCTAGTGTGATGATTCTGGCCTTTATTGTCGAAAGCATTCCGTGATGCTACTTAGTAGTAGGTATTCTACTCCTGGGTTTTGAACCCGAGATTCACTCCACCTACTTCATGTTGATAGTGTTTGCTAGTTCCTTTAGGATATTAGTAACCTTTGCGATAATCCTCGAGGTTCATGATACATCCTTCTTCCAATTACCATGAACCATTCTTGGCAGGAGTTCTTCTGAACCAAAAGATGACAACAAGAGTGCTCTCGATGAGTTCTCCATGCTATATTGTGACTCTGCCAGCTCAACCTTTCTGCATGGGTTATCCGGAAGAATTATGTTGAACTTGGTTCGACATACCAATCTATGCATCCACAACTCAGAAAGTTATATGTTCCTTTGAGTTGTCCCTTTTTAGTTGTCTACTGACCTTCGTCTATCAATTGATAGTCAAGAGTATGCGTGCGTTCGTTTATCGATGCCTATTACTCTTGTGGTCCGTCAAGCCATTCTGTCCTGAATGACTTGGAGAAACAAACTCCAGTACCTCATCCATATCTAGGATTGGGTCAAAGTAGTTGTATTCCGCAGATCAAATGCCAATCCAGCTTTTGGTTCTGTTTTCTACCTTGGAGTATTACCCCTTTATGTCAGAATTGTCATGAGAACTGCACCAACTCTCATGAATTTTGACGTAGTGATACTTCTCACCATCATTAGTCATTCCTCGGCCCTCGTGTTGATGCAACCGGAATACCGACAAATGAATTGTGATGTGTGAAATCAATACTCCCAGCAACCTCGTTGCTTGGCAGTTAAAGGATAATAATTTCATTCTTAGCGTGTTGGTTTTTGAATCATCCTTCTAAGACTGATCGTGCTACCTAGTCCTTATTTCGGTGCACCCTTCGATTGATGAGTTAGGATCTTGTCAAGTCCTCACTCATTTGATCATATCGTCTTGCCCTCAAAAGCGAGATTGTTCTCGAGCTTAGTAACATACCGGTGGTTCATGACTTTCCAAATGTCTTCTTGGAAGTGTTACCGGGTTGTTTCTGACTGTTATGTTGAGCTCGTGATCAAGTTGGTTTCTTGTGAACCACCCTTTCTCCAAGAATCTGTGTTGGATATCCCTGAGCCAGTTGGTTAAGCTAGACAACAACTTGGAGAATTGGAAGATAAAAGCTTGCCTAACTTAGTTCGTTCCAAAGGGATATTCTTGTGTAGTGTGTGATGAAGAAAGATGATATCTTCATCGATTGGTCCCTGTGATCAGTTGCTGGACCTATTGTCTTATCAATCCATTGATTTGAGCGTGGGCTATCGTCAAATCAAATCAGTACCAACGATGCTCATAATGTTGTCTTATTCGTGGTTGATTCCTCGAGCATACACCATTACATCTTTGGTCTGACCAATGCTATCACCGTGTTCACTTAACTATGGAATTCCTTTTAAAAGGAAACCTAGATGAATTGTTGTTGAGCCCATTGACAACATCCTTGTCTTCTCCATAATTTGCTGAACATTAAGCTAGTGTTGGAAACTTCTGAAAGCATTTCTTCATGCTAACTCATGAAGTATGTGTTTGATGAAAGGAGTGACTTCCTCTTATACACGTGCATTTGGTGCAAGTTGCTGCCGTGGATTCGAGAAATTCAATGTTGTTTCCTTTGGAATCATCCCAAATCAGTCATGCATACGTGCGAAGTATTCTGTGGTTCGGAGACTTGCAACCTCCATTCTATATGTGTCCCTAGCACACCAAGCCACTGATTGATTTGTTCAAGGAGAAGGAGTTCCTTCATAAGAGCTAATCCGGACTTATGTAAGGACTTCGATACCCTCGCTGATGGTTCCCAACCAGAACTCGGTAGTGTTTTATTGTAAGACTACCATGTGGGCATGCTTGTCTGGGACAACGTGTTCACATGTTTGTAGCAGAACCAGCTCATGTTTTGGAGCTTGCTATCGTAGTTCATCTCCCGAGAATCCCGCAACGTCATCTCGTCGATTTGTGTTGCAAACTTTCATTTTTCTTCCTAGACTCGATGAGTCTGGAATATCCTGACACCAACCAGATCTGAATCTCAGGCAGATATGATGGTTGGAACATTTCCCCAAGAACTATAATATTGGTTCCTCGATAACTGGTAAAGTGGATGTCATGGCCAGCACCACCCAGTCGAAAGACCTATTATTGTAGTATCTTGATTGAAGAAGTTGGCCACCTCCCCATAAGGATTTCGTAGGATTTACCTCCGTAACTGTTCCTTATGGATTCTATTGATCCCGAAGTCCGACCTTTTTACTTGATGTTCTAGATATCAAACCATATCTATGAATGGGTTACACTAGCACATCAAGGAGAACATTAGAAGCGGAGTGCTAAATGTCTCTCGGTCGATCATCCAGATTTTCTTTCCTTGGCATTGCTAGGGTGAAATCTGAGAAAGTGTTATCTTCCTTTGCATCTGCATCATCCATCATCATTCATCATGGTAGCAAGTTGTGTTGCCAGGATCCTTGACACGGATGTTGGTAAAACCTTGATGATTATGGAAATGCTCAAGTTCTTGAGAGCACGCACAAGCGCTACGTGTTATCATCGGCTCTAACTGGGATTCCTCTCAGTTTCCTCGGCAATGCTACGACCTTTTCAAACAGTGAATCCACTCTCTATTGCTGGGTTCTTCCCTAGTTACCAGAATCATTCCCAGCATTTGCATTTTGTTCCTAGCTTGCACCGCCAATGTGCCATTCTACCATGGGTCTCTTCCATTTCCAGTGATAAGCAAATTCATCCATTACGTTGTCTTCAACAAGGTAATCCACATCATCCAAGTCCGAGTATGCCATCCTACCGACCCCCGCCAAACGATCGCTCGAGAATTGCCTTAGGCTGGTTTAAAGAGTTTCAATGATCTCTGAATCAAAGGTAATTCTTTTTGCCACTTAAGGGGATATATCTTCGAGTCACCTTCCCTAAGGTGCATCATTATGGTGTCATGTCAACTTAACTCCTCGCTACGTTGACAACCGTTCACCACCCTCTTAGGTGAGGAATTGTGTCTACCTAGTGAACCCTCGTCATCTGTTCCACTCCATTCCGCTAGAGGTGTGCTTCATCTCTCAGCTCGAGAGATGTTGCTATGTCTCATTCCGAGAGTTAATCCTGAGTTGTTCGACCTTCGGGAAGAACAATTCTTTTAGGGTCTTTCCTTTCCCCTCGTTGTCATGATAGTTGGAGTTCTCAGAGCAAGACAACGGGACAAAGATGGTGATCAAATCAACACTCTTATGGAATGCACCCTGGATCGTGAAGATTGTGCTAGTTTGCGTTCCCCCTTCATCCTACCCTACGCTTGAATCTCGGGACGAGATTTTTGTTTAGTGGGGGTGAGTTGTCACATCCCTGGTCCTGTTATGCACTAGGCTAGACCCTCATGTGTGCATCATGTTTAAATTCAAATGAAATTTGAATTGGGGAATTTTCAAAGCCTCAGAAACCTTCTAAAAATGATCAACATTACAATCTTCTCAAAGAAGTCCAAGAAAATGTTCCTCTTAGTCTCTGAAAATATTGCAAAGAGGTAAAACTCAAAACAATATTTTTGGTATCTCAGAGTTAATTATTTTGGGCCTTTGAATTAAATAAATAGCTATTTGCATTGGATATATATTTGATATATAAATAATATATGTCCAATAATACTGGAACATTTTATGTGGTTTGGTATATTTTAGTTCTAGCCACATAACTATTTTCAGGATTTTATAAAATGGTTTAGTATTTTACTAAACTAAAACAACACAGAACAAAATATAAAACAAAACAGAAATTAAAAAAAGAGCAGAAGACTTACCTGGTAGCCCACCAGCAGCCCAGCCACTTACATGGCGCCCCCAACCGGCCCAGCACGGCCCAGCCCATCTCCACTTCCCCCCCTGTCGTCTTCCTCCTCACTAGAAGGACCGAGGCGTGGCGCGCGCCCGAGAGCCCCGGCCACCTCCTGCTTACCTGCTCGCCGCTGGAGGCACACGAGGGTGCCACGCACTCCCCTCGACCCCTTGCACCTCTCGCCACTCTCTCGTGTCTCTCCCTCCGTCCCTATCCCCCTCTGGCCCCTCTCTCTCCCGCGACCGAACGGAGCTCGCCGCCGCCGCTCGCTGCTGCCATGGCCACAGCCACCGCCTCGCCTCTCCGACACGCCCACGGGCTCCGCCTCGTCCCCCTCTGCCTCCCCACCGAGCCATGAGGTCCCGGACATGCTGCAAAGCCGCCACCATCGCCGTTTCCATCGCCGGCCGCCGAGAATCTTCACCGTCGATTCGCCGCCGTCTCCGCTTCCCCGAGCTCGTCATCTACCTCATCCGAACCACCGTGAGCTCCTGCACGTTTTGCCCCTAACCCCGTGGCTTGCCGCTCGCCGTAGCTGCCATTTCATAGCTGGCCGTAGCACGCCGCCGCCTGAGCTCGTCGCCGGCGTAGCTCCGGTGACCATTTGGTCACCCTGGCGTGCCTAACTCGCTCCCCGCACCGCGTAGCGCTCCGCTAGCCTCTCACCTCGCTTGTTTGCACACCGTAGCACTAACTCGCCCCAACCCCGAGCTCCGGCCGCCGCCTCGGGCTCCATTCCGGCGAACCCCGGCCACCCCCGCACCTCCCGTTGGTCCCCCTAGATGCGCATGGGCACGGGCTACCTCCTGGTGCCCTTGGCGCGTCGATCCGTCGCCTCTGGCGTAACTCCGGCGAGCCACCGCCGCTCTGGGTCGTCGCCGTCGTCCAACCGCCGGCGAATCCGACGTGGCCGGTCATTAGGGCCTAACCACCCCGCTAACCCATGCCTAGGGCCACTGACTGGTGGGGCCTACCGTTTAATTAACCCGGCTAACAATTTAGTTAAGTTAATTAAACTCTGTTAAATCACTGTGCAGCTGACATGTGGGTCCCGAACGTCAGGTTTGACCCGGACCAGCCCCTGTTGACCTGCTGACGTCACACTGACGTCAGGCTGACGCAAGTAAATCATTTTCTGGATTTAAATAATTCAGAAAATTCCAGAAAATTGTATAAACTTCTAAAATTCATAGAAATTCAACCGTAACTCCAAATTAAATAAATTATATATGAAAAATTATCAGAAAAATTCAAGGAATCCATCTGTACCATTTTCATGCATGTTAGACCAACTTATAGCTGCTGTTTAGCACAAATCAATTAAATGGCATTTGAATAATCACATATGGAGTTTGAATTGGAATCTTGTGTTCAAACCAACTTCATTTAATCTGTTGCTAGTTGCATTAGCTCAAAACACATTCATATTGCCATGTCATGAGCATGCATCATATTGTGCATTGCATTGATTGTATTTCTTCTTTGTTGCCGGTATCTGTTCCCTCCCGGTAGACGATGTTCCGACGTTGTGATTGTTGACACTGATGAAGACTCAATGTTATCTTCAGAAGTGCCAGGCAAGCAAAACCCCCTTGTTCATTCCGATACAATCCCACTCTCTCGCTCCTGCTCTCTTTTACTGCATTAGGACAACATCGATTCATCTGTTACTTGCTGCGGTAGCTGAACCCCTTTATCCACTGCATGACCTGTCATTCCACAGTAATTAGATGAAACCCACTAGCATGAGTAGGAGTTGTTTGAGCCCTGATGTGCCTACTCATTCATGCTTGTTTGTCATGCCCGCTACTGCTTAGAGTTGAGTCAGGTCTGATTCATCCGGGATGAATCAGAGGTGTGTGAACATGTCCTACGGTGTGTGAGCTAAGCGTGTGAACACGATTTGGTAAAGGTAGCGGTGAGAGGCCATGTAGGAGTACATGGTGGGTTGTCTCATTGCAGCCGTCCTCAGGAACTGAGTTCTGTGTTTGTGATCCATGATTCCGCTACTACCACGCATTGGGCCCGAAACCAATGGACCCTCTCGGCTTCTTGATCACCCTTGTCCTCTGTCCAGGAGTTGCAAGTAGTTTCTGGTGCTTGTAGTATGCTGGAGGCCGTGCGCAGCGCTGACCGTAGGGATGGGCTGTGATGCGGTAGGCACATGGCCGGGTAAACCGGGCGCCCGTTTGGTGTCACGGAACCCTGTTCACATCGTTTGGGGCTGTGAGCGAAACTCCGGCCGGATCTCCTCATGGATGGAACCCGAATAGGCGATAAACCTGGACTAGAGACTTGAGTGTTTAGGCAGGCCGTGGCCGACACCCACGTTGGGCTTCCGCTTGAAGGTTGCCGAGTACATGTCGTGTAAACGGCGGTAAGTGGTGAGAGCGTGTGTGAAGAAGTACACCCCTGCAGGGTTAACATCATCTATTCGAATAGCCGTGTCCGCGGAAAAGGACTTCTGGGTTGCTTATATCAGTTCATAGACAAGTGAAAGTGGATACTCTAAAATACGCAAGATAAGCGTGAGTGCTATGGATGGCGTTCTCGTAGGGAGACGGGAGCGGATCCATAGTGGTGTATTGGTTGGTGAATATGTGGACTCGTGTGCGCCACCTCAAAAGAGTCGCTTGCAGTCGTAGTTTAGGATAGCCACCGAGTCAAAGCTGGCTTGCTGCAGTTAAACCCCACCACCCCTTTGTTGATAATGATGCATATGTAGTTAGTTCTGATGTAAGTCTTGCTGGGTACATTTGTACTCACGTTTGCCTATTTTATGTTTTTGCAGAGAGACTTCAGTCTCACTAGTAGTTCCGCTTGGACTTCGACGTTTAGCTTGTTACCTCAGCTACGATCTTGTGCCCTCGGCAGGATCTGATAGATAGTCAGGCTTCTAAGCCTTTTTCATTTATAGATGTCTGTACTCAGACATGATAGCTTCCGCTTGTGCTTTGCTTTGTATGCTCTGAATGTTGGGTCATGAGACTCATGTTTGTAATATCTCGCTCCTCGGAGCCTATTGAATAAATACTTGAGTCGTAGAGTCATTTTGTGATGCCATGTTGTATTGCACATATCGAGCATATTGTGTGTATGTTATTGAAATGCTTGGTATGTGTGGGATCTGACTATCTAGTTGTTTATCTTTAGTAGCCTCTCTTACCGGGAAATGTCTCCTAGTGTTTCCACCGAGCCATGGTAGCTTGCTACTGCTCCGGAACACTTAGGCTGGCCGGCATGTGTCCTTCTTCGTTCCTGTGTCTGTCCCTTCGGGGAAATGTCACGCTTTGAGTACCGGAGTCCTGTTAGCCCGCTACAGCCCGGTTTACCGGAGTCCTGCTAGCCCAGTGCTACAGCCCGGACCCACTTGCTGATGACCGACACGTTCGAAGCTGGGTCATGAATGCCTGTCCCTGTAAGTCTGTGCCACTTTGGGTTTACGACTAGTCATGTCAGCCCGGGCTCCTTATCATATGGATGCTAGCGACACTATCATATACGTGAGCCAAAAGGCGCAAACGGTCCCGGGCAAAGGTAAGGCGACACCGTGGGGATACCGTGCGTGAGGCCGCAAAGTGATATGAGGTGTTACCGGCTAGATCGATGTGACATCGAGTCGGGGTCCTGACATCGTTGGCCATGTAGGAGTACATGGTGGGTTGTCTCATTGCAGCCGTCCTCAGGAACTGAGTTCTGTGTTTGTGATCCATGATCAGTTACTACCACACATTGGGCTCCGGGCGCTCCAAGCCCTCTCGACTTATTAATCAACTTGATCTCTGTCCAGGAGTTGCAACTAGTTTCTGGTGTTTGTAGGCAGTGTTAGTAGTCTACCAAGTGGCACCCGGTACAGGTGGGCTTGGGACAGACTAGGCACAGTGGCCCGGTGTACCAAGTGGCACCCGGATGGTGGGCTTGGGAACCCTGCACACATCGTTTGGGGCCGTAAGCGACACCCCGGCCGGATCTCCTTGCGGATGGAACCTGAATAGGCGATAAACCTGGACTAGAGACTTGTTCGGTTAGTCAGGTCGTGGCCGACTCCCTCGCCCGGCTTCCGCTTGAAGGTTGCCGAGGTACATGACGTGTACAGGGCGGTAAGTGGCGAGAGCGTGTGTGAAGAAGTACACCCCTGCAGGGTTAACATCATCTATTCGAATAGCCGGATTCCTCGGATATGGAAACGTGGACCCCTTGCATAGTTCATAGACAAGTGAAAGTGGATACTCTAAAATACGCAAGATAAGCGTGAGTGCTATGGATGGCGTTCTCGTAGGGAGACGGGAGCGGATCCATAGTGGTGTATTGATATGGTGAATATGTGGACTCGTGTGCGCCACCTCAAAAGAGTTACTTGCAGTCGTAGTTCAGGATAGCCACCGAGTCAAAGCTGGCTTGCTGCAGTTAAACCCCACCATCCCCTTGTTGAAAATGATGCATATGTAGTTAGTTCTGATGTAAGTCTTGCTGGGTACATTTGTACTCACGTTTGCCTATTTTATGTTTTTGCAGAGAGACTTCGGTCTCGCTAGTAGTTCCGCGTGGACTTCGACGTTTAGCTTGTTACCTCAGCTACGATCTTGTGCCCTCGGCAGGATCTGGTAGATAGTCAGGCTTCTCAGCCTTTTTCATTTCTAGATGTCTGTACTCAGACATGTAAGCTTCCGCATGTGCTTTGACTTGTATGCTCTAATTGTTGGGTCATGAGACCCATGTTTGTAATATCTCGCTCCTCGGAGCCTATTGAATAAATATTTGAGTCGTAGAGTCATGTTGTGATGCCATGTTGTATTTGCACATATCGAGCATATTGTGTGTATGTTATTGAAATGCTTGGTATGTGTGGGATCTGACAACCTAGTTGTTTATCCTTGGTAGCCTCTCTTACCGGGAAATGTCTCCTAGTGTTTCCACTGAGCCATGGTAGCTTGCTACTGCTCCGGAACACTTAGGCTGGCCGGCATGTGTCCTTCTTCGTTCCTGTGTCTGTCCCTTCGGGGAAATGTCACGCGATGAATACCGGAGTCCTGTTAGCCTGCTACAGCCCGGTTCACCGGAGTCCTGCTAGCCCAGTGCTACAGCCTGGATTCACTCGCTGTTGACCGACACGTTCGATGCTGGGTCATGGATGCCTGTCCCTGTAAGTTTGTGCCACTTTGGGTTTATGACTAGCCCTGTCAGCCCGGGCTCCTTATCATATGGATGCTAGCGACACTATCATATACGTGTGCCAAAAGGCGCAAACGGTCCCGGGCAAAGGTAAGGCGACACCCGTGGGAATACCGTGCGTGAGGCCGCAAAGTGATATGAGGTGTTACATGCTAGATCGATATGGCATTGAGTCGGGGTCCTGACAAGGGGATTCCTTGGTCGAGCTCACACGATGCTGAGTCCGAGAGTTTGGAGCCAGTGTCCGGGGAAGAGTTCGGCTTTGTGATGGTTGCCAGTGACACTGCTTCCTCCGGCTCTCCCGTACTGGGCTTAGTGGCCACAAATAGTCCGGCGGGTTTAGATCCCATCTTCGGAGCTTGCAACGCACTCCAGCTCTAAGGCCAGAGCGGATGTTCGGGTCGCGAATCCTTGGAAGATCAAGTCTCCTCGGATGTCAGCGACATAATCCAAGTTTCCAAAACTAATCTGGTGACCTGGGGCGTAGCTGTCGATCTGCTCTAGATGGCCAAGCGAGTTGGCCTGCAGTGCGAAGCCGCCAAACACGAAGATCTGACCGGGGAGGAACACCTCCCCCAGGGCAGCATTGTTTTAGATGATTGATGGAGCCATCAAACCTTCTGGTGACGACGCAGCAGAACTCTCAATGAAAGCACCAATGTCGGTGTCAAAACCGGCGGATCTCGGGTAGGGGGTCCCGAACTGTGCGTCTAAGGTCGATGGTAATAGGAGGCAGGGGACACGATGTTTTACCCAGGTTCAAGCCCTCTTGATGGAAGTAATACCCTACGTCCTGCTTGATTGATCTTGATGAATATGAGGATTACAAGAGTTGATCTACCAAGAGATCGTAATGGCTAAATCCTAGATGTCTAGCCTGTCTGATTGTGATTGCCTCTACGGACTAAACCCTCCGGTTTATATATACACCGGAGGGGCCTAGGGTTATACAGAGTCGGTTTACAAAGGATGGAATCTACATATCCGAATGCCAAGCTTGCGATCCATGCAAAGGAGAGTCCCATCCAGACACGGGAGGAAGTCCTCTGTCTTGTATCTTCATAGCCCATTGGTCCGGTCCATGTTACATAGTCCGGACGCCCGAGGACCCCTTAATCCAGGACTCCCTCACTGGGAGAACTAAGTTACGGACCATTAATTGTCGGGACGTGGTGAGAGCCACAAAGTAAATCTATTGGGCCTAAACATGCAGGAGAGTGCACATAGAAAACTAAGTATTCACGATATAGTTGTTCGGCTAATTCTTCATAGAACATGTACTATTTTCTTTTTTTGTGTTTCCTTCACGTTTTAAGGGTTGATTACGGCAATTAAACCAAATCTTCACGAACTTTCACCAATGTACACTTACAAGCTACATTTTTCAAATAATGCATTTTTTTAATAAATTTGATAAATAATACATGGTTTTGAGATATTACGAAAATAATACAGTGTCGGCTTAGGTTAAGCCGACTGGATCCAGTCGGCTTAACCTAGGCCGACTGACCAGTCGGCTGAAGGCATTAGCTCTAGTCGTCCTGGCCTAAGCGGATTGAAACTAATCATATTAGTCGTAGCCAATTAGTTCCAATCGGTTTAGGCTAAGACGACAGCTACATGGGACCAAATTTTGGGACCCAATGGTTGCATGGAACCATATTTGGACCATAATTTTATCCCACCACCCTCGCTCGAGTTAGCCACAATTTCCCGCAACACTTTTCGACAATATGTTCCCAGCATTATCCTTCCCGCCAACTCTTTCCCGCCATCCTCTTTCCCGCCAACCCTTTCCCGCCATCTTTTTCTCGCCAACCCTTTCCCAACATTATTTCCTGCCAACCCTTCCTTTTCCGCCATCTTCTTTCTCGCCAACCATTTCCAGCCATCTTTCTCTTCTCAACCTATAAAACCCCCTCCACACAAAGGTTGGTAAGAAGTGCAGTGTAGTCTCATCAAGATGTCCGATTATTCTTTTGATCATAGTTTCCACCCCGAGTATGTCCAAATGTCTTTTGAGGATAGCCAGCAATTCCAACATAGACAACAGGATAGTTCCATGGGATGAACTCATCAGTACTGACACCGTACTGAATGAGTTAGGTCATGCATTAAGTAGGTGCGGGTGGCCTGCAAGGACTTTTGGGGAGATACAGAAAGAACTTCTCAAGTTGCATCCAAGGTGGAAGAAGCAACAACATAAGGGTGAAACTTTCCTAAAGAATGCAGCAGAACATACTTATTTATGGACTGTTGACAGCAAAGACGAAGATGATATCTTCATGCCGAGCACCAAGGCCAAGACACCTGCGTCGTCCAACGCCAAGAGTGCCTCATCATTGAAGGGCAAGAGTGCTGCATCGACGGAGGATGACGATGATGTCTTCATGTAATTTGTATGTTGTATTATTTAAGCTCATTCGTACTGTTTAATTTAGATGTCTTAATTATCCGTAGCAGTCTCTCTGGAAATGTAACTCGAATAACAATGCAAATTAATAGAAATATGTCTCTCGCATACATAGGTAGAATATGTCTATCGCATACATAGGTAGATATAAATCTCACACATACATAGGTAGAATATGTGTGTCCCATTATGCTTGAAGGAAATAAATAAAGCATGCACCAGTCAACCCATCCCTAGTGTATCCTCCAGTCTTCCCTTTGAGTGCGAGTGACCTGGGGCTCAAGCTTGCGCTCATAACCTATCACAGCACGATGGTTTCTATCAATGTCCGGATTAAGCAACCACATTCCCGCCATTCCTACGCATACAAATTTCAAACATAGTGCCACACTTGATACAAATTTCAAACATAGTGCCACACTTAATACAAATTTAGAACATAGTGCCACACTTAATACAAATTTCAAACATAGTGCCACACTTAATACAAATTTAGAACATACTACCACACTTAATACAAATTGCAAACATAGTGCCACACTTACAAATTTCAACGCAACCTAGTTTATTCCTCTTCCTCTTCCTCCTCTTCCTCCTCTTCGTCCCCGGTTGCCTCGTCCACGCCCAGTACCACTAGTAGTGACGAAAGTGGGACAATTAGTGCCCCTATGGCAAAATTCATTGCATAGAATGCATTGCATAGTGGGGCCTCCTACTTCAGATTCATCCATATCATTCCGGATGCATCGACACTATCGTTTACCTCTACTTGTACACATATTCCCTGGGTCTAGAATATACCGCCTTTCAATAGGATTGACGGTGTTGAAGTTACCCATTGAGCGAAATCCCAGCAACTCACCTGTCCAGGTATTGAGGACGGACTCTTTCAAAAAATATGGAGACACGAACGAGATTGCGTCCATTCCAAGCTGCCCGCAAGCAGCAAGTACATGGGAGCATGGTAGGTGAAGCAACTTTGGTTTGTTGCATGTGCACTCACACGTTGGCCAGACTTCATTTCCAATTTTCACCTCATGCGTCCACAGCTGATTTGCACATCCGAATTTGTTGTTAGATAAGTGAACCTCAAACCTTCTTTCTTGATTACCAATGGCGACTATAGTGTGTGACCTAGCTTTTTCCATATTTTCATCCATGTACTTCATAACTGTAAGTGCATCTAGTGCCACCCCTAGTTGGTTTTGGAGTATTGACACAAACCTAGTTGATGGACTAATGTGTTTGTGAGAATTGCAGGATAACACAGGTAGAAGTCCCTCATTGATTCGGTTTTCCTACCAGAGATGACCCCTAAAAATGTATGAAGACATTGAAGTCAAAGGTGGTATGTGAAGACATTCACATTGAAGACTATGACATGAGAAGACATCGCGTGAAGACTATGGAGCGCAAAGACTTAGCAGTTTCGTCGTTCTGTGTCTTTCTTTGTTGAGTCATAGGAACCACCGTACTGTTAAGTGGGGTCCAAGAGAACCAGTCAGAATGACTGAAGTGATGCTTAACCAAAATCCCATGTCTTCGAGTGAAGACTATGAGAGCGAATCTTGTCCAGAGTTGGACAAGTCAGCTTTGCTTGTAGCCCAAGTAAAGTTGTCGTGTGTGTTTGAAATCGGACCGTTGGAACACGTGTCAGTTCCTTAGTGACCCAGGGTCATTTCGGACAAATCAGGTCGGGTTTCCTAGTGGCTATAAATAGCCCACCCCCTACAACCATAAACGGTTGGCTGCTCAGAGTTAAAGCACGGCTTTTGTCGTTTGAGAGCAACCCACCTCGAAGCCTTTGAGAGAGAATTCCTTGAGAGGATAAAGCCCTAACCACCCAGAGCCAAAGAGTGTTAGGCATCACTTAAGTCTTCTTGTCTATGTGATCTGAAGACTTATTACACTTGAGGACTGTGAATCCTCCAGCCGGTTAGGCGTCGCGTTCTGAGCATCCAAGAGTCATTGTGGATCGCCGGTGAACGAAGTCTGTGAAGGTTTGGAAGTCTACCTTGAAGACTTACCAGAGTGATTGGGCGAGGACTGGGTGTCCTTAGCTCAAGGGGAATAAGGTGAAGACGAGGTCTTCTGAGTTGAATCTCAACCTCCCTAACCAGACGTACAGTTGTCACATCAACTGGAACTGGTCCAACAAATCATTGTCTTCAACGAGTCACTGGTTTCATCCTTCCCTTCCCTTTACTTACTATTGGTCCTTGTGAAGTCATTGTACGATTGCATCACCATTTGACTTCACTGAGTGATTGCTTGTTCTGATTGGCTTCACAATATCTTCCTACCTGATCCTTACTGCCTAGCTGCTATTAGTCATTGTGCTTTCACTTCATTGAATACTTGAGTATGGTTTGCCTAGTGTAGTCTACCTTCCGCTGCATGGTAATAGGTTTATTTCTATCGTTTGTCTTCGAAACTTACATGTATTGAAGACTTTCATAAAAATCGCCTATTCACCCCCCCTCTAGTTGATCACTAGCACTTTCAATAACTCTTTCACAGTAACATGTGCTTGGGTTGTTCAAGATATGCAACTCTGCTTTTTAACGTCTATCTCTGAAATACTTCACGGTGCCATAGAAAATACCCTCAACGATGGATGTAAGTGGCAATGACCGGTTTCCTCTAAGGACAAAGTTGTATGTTTCTGCAAGGTTGGTAGTCATGACACCCTACCTTGCTCCATGTCTGTCATGCAGCAAAGACCACCTCTCCAGAGGCTCATGCTTTGTCCACTGCTCGAAGGTTTTAATCGACCTCCCGAGCCTTATCCTAGTACCAGGTGGGTCAAATCCTAGGAGGTCACAGAGCCCAACATGTTCCTCCTCCACGGCTGTTGTTCCTGTTGCTAACTGTGCAACTACTACTTCAACATGCCCTCATTGCTGCATCTCTTGCAGCTTTCCTATCCCTAACATGTCTCTACGTGCACACATTAAGTCTACCACGTATCAAATTGTACTTCCATAGCTGGTTCTGCTTGCAGAGTTGTTTGAACAGATTCACCAGGTTCTTATTTTTGAACCACGAGAAGAAATTAGCCCCCGGATGGCGCATGCACCAATGGCTCTGCAAGTCTGATACGTCTCCAATGTATCTACTTTTCCTAACGCTTTTCCTCTTGTTTTGGACTGTAATTTGCATGATTTGAATGAAACTAACTATAACGCCCTCGATGCGGCTATATCTCCCACGTGTCAAGGCACGACTTAGAGGCATAAACGCATTGAAAGCAATGTCGCAAGTTAGGCAATCATCACAACATCCCATGTAATATAGATAATAAAGGGGAGATAACATAGTTGGCTTACACTCGCCACGTCAATCAAGTACATAAATAACATTACATCATTCAAACACTCATGGCCTGACTACGGCGCCAAAATACAAGATAACCCAACATGCGACACGGTCCCGATCACCCCCAACTGGGCACCACTACTGATCATCAGGGAAAGACACATAATATCGTTGAGAGTCCTCGTCGAACTCCCACATGAGCTCGAGCGCGTCACCTGGAGCGGAATCATCAGGCCCTGCATCTGGTGTAATAGTAATCTGTGAGCCACAGGGACTCAGCACTCTCACACCCTCGCGATCAAGACTATTTAATCTTAATAGGTATGGCAAGGTAACAATATATGTGGAGCTGCAGCAAGCGACTAGCATATATGGTGGCTATCCTGTTCGCAAAAGAGAGCGAGAAGAGGAGGCAAAGCGTGACCGCATAACTAAAGAGGGCAAAACTGCGGCAAGCATTACTCCAACACCGTGTCCACTTCCCGGACTCCGCCGAGAAGAGGCCATCACGGTAACTCACACGGTTGATTCATTTTTAATTAAGTTAAGGTTCAAGTTATCTACAACCGGACATTAACAAATTCCCATCTGCCCATAACCGCGGGCACGGCTTTCGAAAGTTCAAATCCCTGCAGGGGAGTCCCAACTTAGCCCATGACAAGCTCTCACGGTCAACGAAGGAATAGACCTCCTCCCGAGACGTTCCGATCAGACTCGGTATCTCGGTTCTTCAAGACACTTCGACAGGTTAAAACAAGACCAGCAACACCGCCCGAATGTGCCGACAAATCCTGATAGGAGCTGCAGATATCTCATTCTCAGGGCACACTCAGATAGGTCAAGCTACGAGTAAAACCAACCCTCGAGTTTCCCCGAGGTGGCCCCGCGGGCTGCCTGGTTCGGACCAACACTAAGAGGAGCACTGGCCCGGGGGGGGGGGTTAAATAAGATGACCCTCGGGCTTCGGAAACCCAAGGGAAAAAGATGCTAGGTGGCAAATGGTAAAACCAAGGTTGGGCATTGCTGGAAAAGCTTTAATCAAGGCGAACTATCAAGGGGTTCCCATTATGACCCAACCGCGTAAGGAACGTAAAATCCGGGAACATAACACCGATATGACGGAAACTAGGGCGGCAAGAGTTGAACAAAACACTAGGCGAGAGGCCGAGCCTTCCACCCTTTACCAAGTATATAGATGCATTAAGATAACATGGCAATATAATGATATCCCAACAAGTAAAATAATGTTCCAACAAGGAACGGTCTCCAATCTTCACCTGCAACTAGCAACGTTATAAGAGGGGTTGAGCAAAGCGGTAACATAGCCAATCAACGGTTTGCTAGGACATGGTGGGTTAGAGTTTTGACATGGAAATTTGGGAGGCTTGAAAGCAAGTGGTAGGCATCGTAGCATTGGCATAGCAAAAGAGCGAGCATCTAGCAAAGCAAAGATAGTAGTGATTTTGAGGGTATGATCATCTTGCCTGCAAAGTTGTCAGAGTTGATTGGATTCTCGAAGGCAAACTCAATGGGCTCCTCATTAGCGAACTCGTCTCCTGGCTCTACCCAAACAATACAAACAAGCAACAAGGACACAATCAACCACGTGCAAAGCTCAAACAATATGATGCAAGGATGGTATGCTATGCGGGATGCGATGCGGGATGCATATGCAAGATTTGACAAAGGATGCATGAACCTGGCCTCAACTTGGGAATCCAAGTGTGCCACTGGAAAGATGAGATGAAATCGCTTGAAAATGATATAAAGAATGCCGGAATCGGAGTTACGGTTTGGAAATGGCAAGCGATTCAAATATGACACCGGTCTGCGATTTACAGCAAGTAGCCATCTAAATGCAATGAGATGAACAAGCTACAACACCCAAACATGACAACAAAATACATGGCAGGAATGCATTCATGATGCTTAACAAAAGTCTAGCACTGAGCTACGGCCAATTCATCCATTAACAGGTTCAAACAAGCATGGCAAAAATGCATATGGTAAACAGATCTCAGACTTAGTGAAATTAACACTTGTCTGGAATTTCAGTTCAGGTAGCACACTTCGGAGCAACAAAACTATATTCTACAGGACCTGAACATGCAAATTAAAGCATGGCATGGAGCTACGCAAAGAGATTAACAAAAGTCCCTTAGTGACCTTGAGCCAAAAGGGATCAGAAAATACAATTGCAAGCATGTGAACATGGCAAAAACACAATCAGATCACAGACTTAGTAAAAACTGGAGCATGCTGAAAACAGATATCAAGTAGGCATGTTTACGAGCTCGATGCACTCACTACAAAGCAAGTCATGACAAGCTAAGCATACACCCATCAAGAATACACAAAATGCAAGCTAGACATGGCAAGAACAATAGCATAGCATGCACGGATCAACTACAACATCCTCGGCAAAATCGCTAACAAGTAGACAATCTGCCCAGATTCACGAAGTAGCAAAAGTAGAGCTCGATTGACTCAAGCTAGGGTGCTCCATAATTGCAAACAAAGACATGGATGGATAGAGCACTACAAGATTAACAAAACATCCTTACTGATCATCCTCAAAAGAGGCATGGATCACTAGAAAACAACATGAACATATGGCCATATGAGATAAACAGCTCAAGGACTTAGTGGAAATGTAAGTCCCTGAAATCAGAATTACCAAGTGCCTCACTTTGCAAGCTTGTGCTAGTCACCACACACATCACAAAAATACATGGGTTGCACCTCTGGAAAGATGGCAAAACCCTTAACAAAACATATGTAGAGCACCAGGGCATATCATGCACACAATAATCATGGCAAAAATGACAAATATCTAAATAGAGTAGCAAATCTGACAATTATCTCAAGTAGCCCTCTTCTAACAGCATTTCGGGCATCAAGATGAACTCAAATGAAAATGATGCAATGAGAAGAAATGATGTACTCTCTGAGATGAACATTTTGATATGATATATGCCCAAAACGGAGCTACGAATGCAAAGTTACGGCACGATGAACAGGGCAACCTGAGCTAGGGTTTCGGGAGAAAGTCAACCCTCGAGATTTTTGGATCCAGATCTGCACGGACTTCGAGGCGCTCGCCGGAAACACTGTTCGCCGGAGTTGGGGTCGCCGGGGAAGGAGAAGAAGGCCGGCGAGGGGCGCCGCGGTGGTGGTCCGGCGACGCGGGCGGCGCGGGACGCCGGAGTTGCTGGCGGCGACGGCGGCGGC
>NC_041390.1:131346905-131356429 GCF_002162155.2 Triticum dicoccoides | reverse complement strand
CGGCGCTCGGTGGGTGCGGGCGGCGGGAGGAGCCAGGCGGCGGGGCGAGGCGGCTGGGCCGCGGAGGCCCCGCACGGGCTTCGTGGGCCAGCGGCAGGAGGCGGGACGGTGGCGGCCACGTGTAGAGCAGCGGTTGGCGGCGGCGATTTCGTCCGGTGCGGCCCAGACGTGTCCGGCGCGCCGGATGGAGCGGGGCTAGGGTTAGGAAGGGGAGATCCGCGAATTGGAAATGGGGGTCTATTTATAGAGGTAGAGGGAGCTAGGAGTGTCCAAATGAGGTGCGGTTTTCGGCCACGCGATCGTGATCGAACGCTCTAGATGATGGAGAGGGTTTTGGTGGGTTTTGGGCCAAAATGGAGGGGTGTTGGGCTGCAACACACACGAGGCCTTTTCGGTCCCTCGGTTAACCGTTGGAGTATCAAACGAAGTCCAAATGGTACGAAACTTGACAGGCGGTCTACCAGTAGTAAACCAAGGCCGCTTGGCAAGTCTCGGTCCAATCCGAAAATGTTTAAACCCCACACACGAAAGAAAGGTAGAAATGACCACCGAGGGAGAACGAAGCGCCGGAATGCAAAACGGACAACGGGGAAAATGCTCGAATGCAAGAGATGAACACGTATGCAAATGCAATGCACATGATGACATGATATGAGATGCATGACAACGATAACAACACACGGAGACAAATCCCGAACCCGAGAAAATAAATTAACTTAAGGCCGTAAACGATAAGAGTTGGAGTACAAATTGGGTAAGTTACATCCGGGGTGTTACAACACTCCACCACTACGAAAGGATCTCGTCCCGAGATCTAGGACTGAAAGAACGCTGGGTACTCAGAACGGAGGTGATCCTCACGTTCCCAGGTAGCTTCACGGTCGGAATGGTGTGACCACTTGACTTTGAGGAATTTGATTGACTTGTTGCGAGTCTTGCGTTCAGTCTCTTCAAGAATAGCCACGGGGTGCTCACGATAGGAGAGATCTTCTTGGAGCTCAATGTTCTCGAAGTTGATAGTGCGGTCATGAGTCTTGAAGCACTTTCGGAGCTGAGAGACATGGAACACATCATGAACATTTGCAAAGTTTGAAGGAAGCTCGAGTTGATAGGCGAGATCGCCTCTCTTGCTGACAATCTTGAAAGGTCCCACGTATCTGGGGGCAAGCTTCCCTTTGATATCGAAGCGACGAGTACCTTTCATAGGAGAGACGCGAAGGTAAACATGATCTCGAAAGCCAAATCACGGTGCTTACTATCATAGTAGCTCTTCTGGCGGGATTGGGCTGCTTTGAGGTTATCTCGAATGACTTTGCACATTTCCTCTGCCTCTGTGATTAAGTCATTTCCCAAAAGCTGACGTTCACCGGTTTCGGACCAGTTGAGAGGGGTACGACACTTCCTGCCATACAGAATTTCAAATGGGGCCTTGCCCGAACTTGCTTGAAAACTGTTGTTGTAGGAGAATTCAGCATATGGAAGACAATCCTCCCACTTCATGCCGAAGGAGATCACACAAGCCCTGAGCATATCTTCAAGAATCTGGTTGACACGCTCGACTTGACCGCTAGTTTGAGGATGGAAAGCTATGCTGAAGCGGATGTTGGTGCCCATGGCCTTCTGAAAAGAATCCCAAAACTTGGAGGTAAAGATGCTGCCACGGTCTGAAGAGATCACTTGTGGAATACTGTGCAGAGAGACAATTCGAGAGGTATAGAGTTCCGCCAATTGAGCTGCAATGACTGACTCTTTGATAAGCAGAAAGTGAGCCACTTTAGTGAGTTTGTCGATGACAACGAATATAGCATCATTGCCACGCTTGGACTTTGGAAACACAGTCATGAAGTCCATTTCAATGTGGTCAAACTTCCATTCTAGAATGGCAAGAGGTTGGAGGAGACCCGATGGCCTTTGGTGTTCTGCCTTCACTCTTCTACAGACATCACACTCATTCACGAATTGAGCAATCTCGCGCTTCATTCGAGTCCACCAATAAGCCTGCTTGAGGTCCTGATACATCTTCGTACTCCCAGGGTGGATGGAGAGGAGAGAATTGTGAGCCTCGTTCATGATCACTTTACGAAGTTCACCTTTGGGCACAACAATACGATCCTCGAAGAAGAGAGTATCCTTGTCATCAAGGCGGTAGCACTTGTACTTGGGTTGACTCTTGGCAATCCCAATCTTCACCTTTTTCACCATAGCATCAAGAAGCTGAGCTTGGCGAATCTGGTCTTCCAAGGTAGGAGAGACTTGAAGGTTGGCGAGGAAACCTTGAGGAACAACTTGCAGATTAAGTTTGCGGAAAGCTTCACAAAGCTCGGGTTGATAAGGCTTGAGAATCAGACTGTTGCAATAAGCCTTTCTGCTCAATGCGTCAGCAATCACATTGGCCTTGCCTGGAGTATACTCGATACTCGGATTATACTCTTGAATCATTTCGACCCATCGAGTTTGCCTGAGGTTGAGATTAGGCTGAGTGAAGATGTACTTGAGACTCTTGTGGTCAGTGAAGATATCCACTTTTCTTCCCAATAAGAGATGTCTCCAAGTCAAAAGAGCATGCACAACTGCCGCCAACTCGAGATCATGAGTGGGGTAGTTCTTCTCATTGGGCTTCAACTGGCGAGAGGTATAAGCAATAACTTTCTTCTCTTGCATCAACACTGCGCCAAGACCTTGGAGAGAGGCATCACAAAAGACCTCATACGGCTTGGATTCATCAGGCGGAGTGAGAACTGGAGCAGTGATCAATTTCTCTTTCAAAGTGTTGAAAGCAATGTCACACTCCGGAGACCAAACGTACTTGACATACTTCTGGAGAAGATTTGAGAGAGGCTTCGCGATCTTAGAAAAGTTTTCAACGAATCTTCGGCAATAGCTTGCGAGACCGAGGAAGCTACGGAGTTGCTTCACGTTCTGAGGAGGTTCCCAATTCACAATTGCAGACACCTTCTCAGGATTCACCACAATGCCCTTGGCAGAGATGATATGACCAAGATAAAGAACCTCATCGAGCCAAAATTCGCACTTGGAGAACTTGGCGTAGAACTTGTGTTCCCTTAACTTATCGAGTACCAAACGCAAGTGCTTGGCATGATCTTCCTTGTTCTTCGAGAAAACCAGAATGTCGTCGAGATAGACCAAAACGAAGTCATTGGTGTAGGCGTTGAAGATGAAGTTCATCATGCGAGAGAAAGTCGGAGGAGCGTTGACGAGGCCAAAATACATGACAGTGTATTCATATGAACCATAGCTTGTCCTAAAAGTCGTCTTGGGAATATCTTGCTCACGGATTCGAATCTGATGATAACCCATACGGAGATCAAGCTTGGAGAATACTTGGGCACCTTTGAGTTGTTCGAACAGCTCATTGATGTTGGGAAGTGGGTATTTGTTCTTGATGGTCTTCTTGTTCAATGGACGGTAATCAACACAAAGTCGGTCCGTTCCATCCTTCTTCTTCACAAAAAGAACACCACAACCCCATGGAGAAGAACTAGGCCGGATGAGACCCATTCTCTCTTGAATATCGAGTTGCTTCTTCAACTCCTTCAACTCTTCACGTCCAAGCTTGTAAGGACGCTTGCACACAGGTTCCGTGCCGGGCTCAAGATCAATGACGAATTCAACTGGCCGGTGCGGAGGCATTCCTGGAAGCTCTTCTAGAAAGACGTCTTGATATTCGCAAACGACTGGAATTTGCGAGATAGCATCCAGTTCACCCTTCTCATTGAGAGAAAACAGACGGATGGTATCATCATGAGCGGCAAAGACAATTACATCCTCAGACGAATGAGTCAATTGAATCTGCCTGGCTTCACAATCAAGCTGAGCCTTGTGCTTAGAAAGCCAATCCATTCTGAGAATAAGATCAATATCCGAGTTGCCAAGAACCATTGGGGAAGAAAGAAACTTGTAGTCGCCCAAGGTGATAGTACCATCTGGCACCTCCAGACTTGCACTCAAACGTTTGCCAGGAGAAACGATATCCATTTGTTTACCCAAATGAGAAGAAACGAACTCATGCTTGGTAAAAAATGGCTTTGACATGAAACAATGCGATGCACCAGTGTCAAAAAGAACTCTTGCGGGAATATCATTAACAGGAAGGTTACCCATGATGACATCTGACGAGTCCTCTGCCTGAGCTGCATTCATCAAGTTGACCTTGGCGTGCTTGGGGTTATGCTTGACCACAGCTGTACTTGCCGATCTCATAGGAGGAGGAGGAAGACGCCTCTGATTGAGACACTTGTTGGCATAGTGACCCTTCTGTTGGCACTTGTTGCACGTGACCTCTAAAAGCGGACGGTGATACGGAGCACTTGATCTTGGAGCTTGAGACAAAGTCTTGTTCTGAAAGCCAGGGTTGGGTGGGTGGGAAGATCCACTGCCACCTTTGCTCTTCTGCTGATACGGCTGACGGAACGGAGGAGGAGGAAGCCAATACTTCTGCTGCTTGGCCACTTGAGTAGAGGAAGAAGGAGTAGCATCTCTGACTCGCTTCTTGGAAGCATCACACCTCAGCTGAGAAGCCTCTTGCTTCAATGCCATGTTGTAGAACTCATCGTACCTCAAGGGCTCAAAGAGAACAAGAGCTAGCTGAATTTCTTCTCTGAGACCACCCCTGAACTGGTATATCATGCTCTTCTCATCAGGGACGACCTGCTTGGCAAAGCGGGTGAGCTTCTGAAACAACTTGTTGTAGTCATAGACAGACAAAGAGCCTTGCTTCAGGTTGCGGAATTCCTCACGCTTGCTTTCAACCACGCTCTGAGGGATATGATGAGCTCTGAAATCTTGACGGAATTCATCCCAGGTAATCACACGTCCACCTCTAGAATCCTTGTACTGTTGGAACCATTCTGCAGCTTGATCTTTGAGTTGGAAGGAAGCGAACTTGACGAAATCCTCAGGCCTGATGTTACTGCACTCGAAATGCTTGCACAGATCCACGAGCCAATCGTCAGCATCGGTTGCCTCAACACAATTGCTGAAAGTCTTTGGCCCGTTAGCAAGGAACTGGTTGAGTGTAGCAAAGTGATTCTGATTGTTGCCTTGGTTCCCTTGGTTGCCTTGATTGCGCTCTTGAAGAATTTGCATGATCAACTGTGTGTTTGCATTGGTTGCGGCCATCACAGCTTGCCATGCCTCCAGAGGAGGGGGAGGTGGTGGCGGATCTTGATTCTGATTCTGATTGGTGCTCTTAGCGGGAGCCATCCTGAAGAGGTTGACCACCGTTAGCACATAGACAGATAAATGAAGCTGAATCCAACGGAATGAAAATTGCAACATATAGTCTTCACATCCGAACAAAATGAATGAATGCATTCCTCTTGAAATGGTCACATATCCATAAATTGAGAAGCCACTTAGAATTTAGGTAGAGAAATAAATCAACAAGGTACGGATCAAGAACGAATACTCGGTAAGAAATCCCAATCTCAAACCAAATATCCGTGGAAGAAGAACTAGAGCTACAAGAATTCCCATCTATGAAACTCCCGAACCTTTCCGGTTATGCAATCAGGTGTTGGGGATACAGGGGAAGCATAATATCTCGCCCAAATCTAGTAAATCCTACATCCAGCTGTATCCATCCTTCAACACATAACCGAGAAAACTTCGGAAACCATCTACCTCAACCTTCGAAAAGCATCCGTTATACAAGTTATGGCGATACTCCCGAACTCCCGCCCCAGTACTGGGTGGCGTCGAGGTTATCTCACCAACGAACTTCATAAAAGAGATTTTCGATGTTGGCGTACTAAACTCAGGTATTCCAGAACTGCAACGATAAAATTATGACGACAACACCTCAGAGCTCAACTCCCCGGGACACTTCCACAAAACCCTTGACAGGAGGCACCAAGACAATGTTCTTGTCATAAAACCATCGGAACGATTCCAAGATACCCGCGTGATCCTAATTTTTTTTTGTGAAATTTGAGAAGAGAAGAGTCAAAACTCTACGTCAGGATGCCTTACCAGAGCGATGAGGAGACTGGGAAGTAAAAAGAATTCCTAAACTCCGATATATAATTCCTAAATGACTCAAAACATTTTTCTAGACACAACTCGGCGGCTAAAAACGATCAAGCAATGGGGCTCCAAAGCTCGGGGAAGGCTCTGATTACCAACTTATAACGCCCTTGATGCGTCTATATCTCCCACGTGTCGAGGCACGACTTAGAGGCATAACCGCATTGAAAGCAATGTCGCAAGTTAGGCAATCATCACAACATCCCATGTAATATAGATAATAAAGGGGAGATAACATAGTTGGCTTACACTCGCCACGTCAATCAAGTACATAAATAACATTACATCATTCAAACACTCATGGCCCGACTACGGCGCCAAAATAAAAGATAACCCAACATGCGACACGGTCCCGATCACCCCCAACTGGGAACCACTACTGATCATCAGGGAAAGACACATATATCATTGAGAGTCCTTGTCGAACTCCCACTTGAGCTCGAGCGCGTCACCTGGAGCGGAATCATCAGGCCCTGCATCTGGTGTAATAGTAATCTGTGAGCCATAGGGACTCAGCAATCTCGCACCCTCGCGATCAAGACTATTTAAGCTTAATAGGTATGGCAAGGTAACAATATATGTGGAGCTGCAGCAAGCGACTAGCATATATGGTGGATATCCTGTTTGCAAAAGAGAGCGAGAAGAGGAGGCAAAGCGCGAACGCATAACTAAAGAGGGCAAACCTGCGGCAAGCATTACTCCAACACCGTGTCCACTTCCCGGACTCCGCCGAGAAGAGGCCATCACGGTAACTCACACGGTTGATTCATTTTTAATTAAGTTAAGGTTCAAGTTATCTACAACTGGACATTAACAAATTCCCATCTGCCCATAACCGCGGGCACAGCCTTCGAAAGTTCAAATCCCTGCAGGGGAGTCCCAACTTAGCCCATGACAAGCTCTCACGGTCAACGAAGGAATAGACCTCCTCCCGAGACGTTCCGATCAGACTCGGTATCTCGGTTCTTCAAGACACTTCGACAGGTTAAAACAAGACCAGCAACACCGCCCGAATGTGCCAACAAATCCCGATAGGAGCTGCAGTTATCTCGTTCTCAGGGCACACTCAGATAGGTCAAGCTACGAGTAAAACCAACCCTCGAGTTTCCCCGAGGTGGTCCCGCAGGCTGTCTGGTTTGGACCAACACTCAGAGGAGCACTAGCCCGGGGGGTTAAATAAGATGACCCTCGGGCTCCGGAAACCCAAGGGAAAAAGAGGCTAGGTGGCAAATGGTAAAACCAAGGTTGGGCATTGCTGGAAAAGCTTTAATCAAGGAGAACTATCAAGGGGTTCCCATTATGACCCAACCGCGTAAGGAACGCAAAATCCGGGAACATAACACCGATATGACGGAAACTAGGGCGGCAAGAGTGGAACAAAACACTAGGCGAGAGGCCGAGCCTTCCACCCTTTTCCAAGTATATAGATGCATTAAGATAACATGGCAATATAATGATATCCCAACAAGTAAAATAATGTTCCAACAAGGAACGGTCTCCAATCTTCACCTGCAACTAGCAACGTTATAAGAGGGGCTGAGCAAAGCGGTAACATAGCCAATCAACGGTTTGCTAGGACATGGTGGGTTAGAGTTTTGACATGCTAATTTGGGAGGCTTTAAAGCAAGTGGTAAGCATCGTAGCATTGGCATAGCAAAAGAGCGAGCATCTAGCAAAGCAAAGATAGTAGTGATTTCGGGGGTATGATCATCTTGCTTGCAAAGTTGTCAGAGTTGACTGGATCCTCGAAGGCAAACTCAACGGGCTCCTCGTTAGCGAACTCGTCTCCCGGCTCTACCCAAACAAGACAAACAAGCAACAAGGACACAATCAACCACGTGCAAAGCTCAAACAATATGATGCAAGGATGGTATGCTATGCGGGATGCGATGCGGGATGCATATGCAAGATTTGACAAAGGATGCATGAACCTGGCCTCAACTTGGGAATCCAAGTGTGTCACTGGAAAGATGAGATGAAATCGCTTGAAAAGGATATAAAGAACGCCGGAATCGGAGTTACGGGTTGGAAATGGCAAGCGATTCAAATATGACACCGGTCTGCGATTTACAGCAAGTAGCCATCTAAATGCAATGAAATGAACAAGCTACAGCACCCAAACATGACAACATAATACATGGAAGGATTGCATTCATGATGCTTAACAAAAGTCTAGCACTGAGCTATGGCCAATTCATCCATTAACAGGTTCAAACAAGCATGGCAAAAATGCATATGGTAAACAGATCTCAGACTTAGTGAAATTAACACTTGTCTGGAATTTCAGATCAGGTAGCACACTTCGGAGCAACAAAACTATATGCTACAGGACCTGAACATGGTAAAGTAAAGTATGGAATGGAGCTACTCAAAGAGCTTAACAAAAGTCCCTTAGTGACCTTGAGCCAAAAGGGATCAAAAAATACAATTGCAAGCATGTGAACATGGCAAAAACACAATCAGATCACAGACTTAGTGAAAACTGGAGCATGCTGAAAACAGATATCAAGTAGGCATGTTTACGAGCTCGATGCACTCACTGCAAAGCAATTCATGACAAGCTAAGCATACACCCATCAAGAATATACAAAATGCAAGCTAGACATGGCAAGAATAATAGCATAGCATGCACGGATCAACTACAACATCCTCGGCAAAATCGTTAACAAGTAGACAATCTGCCCAGATTCACGAAGTAGCAAAAGTAGAGCTCGATTGACTCAAGCTAGGTTGCTCCATAATTGCAAACAAAGACATTGATGGATAGAGCACCACAAGATTAACAAAACATCCTTACTGATCATCCTCAAAAAAGGCACGGATCACTAGGAAACAACATGAACATATGGCCATATGAGATAAACAGCTAAAGGACTTAGTGGAAATGCTAAGTCCCTGAAATCAGAATTACCAAGTGCCTCACTTTGCAAGCTTGTGCTAGTCACCACACACATCGCAAAAATACATGGGTTGCACCTCTAGAAAGATGGAAAAACCCTTAACAAAACATATGTAGAGCACCAGGGCATATCATGCACACAATAATCATGGCAAAAATGAGAAATATCTAAATGGAGTAGCAGATCTGACAATTATCTCAAGTAGCCCTCTTCTAATAGAATTTTGGGCATCAAGATGAACTCAAATGAAAATGATGCAATGAGAAGAAATGATGTACTCTCTGAGATGAACATTTTGATATGCTATATGCCCAAAACGGAGCTACGGATGCAAAGTTACGGCACGATGAACAAGGCAACATGAGCTAGGGTTTCGGGAGAAAGTCAACCCTCGAGATTTTTGGATCCAGATCTGCACGGACTTCGAGGCGCTCGTCGGAAACACTGTTCGCCGGAGTTGGGGTCGATGGGGAAGGACAAGAAGGCTGGCGAGGGGCGCCGCGGTGGTGGTCCGACGACGCGGGCGGCGCGGGACGCCGGAGTTGCTGGCGGCGATGACGGTGGCCGGTGCCGAAGATG
>NC_041390.1:131322601-131346641 GCF_002162155.2 Triticum dicoccoides | reverse complement strand
GGGCCCCGCACGGGCTTCGCGGGCCGGCGGCAGGAGGCGGGACGGCGGCGGCCACGTGTAGAGCAGCGGTTGGCGGCGGCGATTTCGTCCGGTGCGGCCCAGACGTGTCCGGCGCGCCGGATGGAGCGGGGCTAGGGTTAGGAAGGGGAGATCCGCGAATTGGAAATGGGGGTCTATTTATAGAGGTAGAGGGAGCTAGGAGTGTCCAAATGAGGTGCGGTTTTCGGCCACGCGATCGTGATCGAACGCTCTAGATGGTGGAGAGGGTTTTGGGCCAAAATGGAGGGGTGTTGGGCTGCAACACACACGAGGCCTTTTCGGTCCCTCGGTTAACCGTTGGAGTATCAAACGAAGTCCAAATGGTACGAAACTTGACAGGCGGTCTACCGGTAGTAAACCAAGGCCGCTTGGCAAGTCTCGGTCCAATCCGAAAATGTTTAAACCCCACACACGAAAGAAAGGTAGAAATGACCACCGGGGGAGAACGAAGCGCCGGAATGCAAAACGGACAACGGGGAAAATGCTCGAATGCAAGAGATGAACACGTATGCAAATGCAATGCACATGATGACATGATATGAGATGCATGACAACGATAACGACACACGGAGACAAAAACCCGAACCCGAGAAAATAAAATAACTTAAGGCCGGAAACGACAAGAGTTGGAGTACAAATTGGGTAAGTTACATCCGAGGTGTTGCACTAACCCCGGATTAATGCTGTTTTCAGCAGAACTACCATGGTGTTGTTTTTCTGCAGAAATAAAAGTTCTCAGAATGGAACAAAACTTTGCGAGGAATTTTTATACAAGAAACAAGAATTTCTAGAGCCAAGACCTACGGAGAGGGGCACCTTGGTGGGCACAACCCACCAGGGCGGGCCCTCCTCTCCTGGCGCGCCCAGGTGGGTTGTCCCCACCTGGTGGCCCCACAGACCCTAAAACTGACGCTATAAAATCCTATTTTTCCAAAAAAATTAGGGAGAAAGAATTATCGCGATCCATGAGACGGAGGCACCATCACCTCCTGTTCTTCATCGGGAGGCAAGATTTGGAGTCCGTTTGGGGCTCCGGAGAGGGGGATCTTCGTTCTTCGTCATCACCAACCCTTCTCCATCGCCAATTCCATGATGCTCCCCACCGGGAGTGAGTAATTCCTTCGTAGGCTCGCTGGTCGGTGAGGAGTTGGATGTGATTCATCATGTAATCGAGTTAGTTTTGTTAGGGCTTGATCCCCAGTATCCACTATGGTCTAAGATTGATGTTGCTGTGACTTTGCCATGCTTAATAATGCTTGTCACTTTGGGCCCGGGTGCCATGATTTCAGATCTGAACCATTTATGTTATCACTATTATATCCATGTTCTAGATCTGATCTTGCAAGTTATAGTCACCTAGTATGTGTTATGATCCGGTAACCCTGGTGTGACAATGGTCGGGACCACTCCCGGTGATGACCATAGTTTGAGGAGTTCATGTATTCACCGTGTGTTAATGCTTTGTTCTGGTTCTCTATTAAAAGGAGGCCTTAATATCCCTTAGTTTCCAATAGGACCCCGCTGCCACGGGAGGGTAGGACAAAAGATGTCATGCAAGTTCTTTCCATAAGCACGTATGACTATTTACGGAATACATGTCTACATTATATTGATGAGATGGAGCTAGTGCCGTATCGCCCTAGATTATAACTGTCTCATGATGAATATCATCCAACAAGTCACCGATCCAATGCCTACGAATTTATCCTATATTTTTCTTGCTAAGTTACTACTGCTATCATTACTGTTACACTTGCTACAAAATTATTGCTATCACTGTTACCGTTATCGTTGCTGCTGCTACTATTATCAAAACTATCATACTACTTTGCTACTGATCACTCTTCTACAGATAATTAATCTTCGGGTGTGGTTGAATTGACAACTCAGCTGCTAATACCTTCCAATATTCTTTGGCTCCCCTTGTCTCGAATCTATAAATTTGGGTTGAATACTCTACCCTCGAAAATTGTTGCGATCCCCTATACTCGTGGGTTATCAAGACCTTTTTATGGCGCCGTTGCCGGGGAGCATAGCTATATTTGTTGAGTCACTTGGGATTATTATCAATATATCACTATGAAGAATATGAAGGATGCAAAGACTAAGATTTTTCCCTCAAATACGAGGGGAGGTAAGGAACTGCCATCCAGTTCTGCTTTAGATTCACCTTCTGTTATAATTAAACTTGCAATGCCACCACATGCTATTAGTTCGGATATGTCGCAAGTTATTGATGATGCTACTTCTGCTATGGATAATGCTTATGATGATGCTAGTACCTTGCTTGATAATGATGATGTGCCACTAGGTGAATTTCTTGATAAACAAATTGCTAGAGTAATACAACATGATGTTGTTGAATCTGATGATGATCTTGAAACTGAAACTCCTGAAACACCTGCTAGAACTAGCCTTCCTAGATATGAATTGCCTAAGGTACCGGAAGGTTACGTTATGAATGAGGAGACAACTAGAGATATTCTTGCTTGTAGGGATAGAGATGATCTAGAGAAATTATTATGCAAGTATAAAGAAAATCTATGAATGCTAGAATGAAATATGATCCTAAGTTTGCTACTTCATCTATCTTTATTGATGATAAGGATTATGAATTCTCTGTCGACCCAGAGTTAATTACTTTGGTTGAATCTGATCCTTTCCATGGTTATGAAACTGAAACTATTGTGGCACATCTTACTAAGTTGAATGACATAGCCACCCTTTTTACTCATGATGAGAAAACTCGCTATTACTTTATTCTCAAATTATTTCCTTTTTCATTAAAGGGTGATGCTAAAGCTTGGTATAATACTCTTGCTCCTGGTTGTGTGCGTAGTCCCCAGGATATGATTTATTATTTCTCAGAAAAATATTCCCATGCTCATAAGAAACAAGCTGCCTTGCAGGAAATATTTAACTTTGTGCAAATTAAAGAAGAGAGTCTCCCACAAGCTTGGGGGAGGCTTTGCCAATTACTTAATTCTTTGCATGATCATCCTCATAAGAAAATGAAATACTTGATATCTTCTATAATGGACTAACCGATGCTTATAGGGATTTCCTAGATAGTTATGCTGGTTGTGTTTTCATGGAACGAACTGTTGGTCAAGCTAAATAATTATTGAATAACATATTGAAAAATTATGATGATTGGACTCTTCCTGAACCACCAGCTAAACCCACTCCGAAGAAGATGGGTATATTATATCTCAGTCCTGAAGATATGCAAGAGGCAAGGAAATCTATGAAGGAAGAATGTATTAAAGTTGAGGATGTTAAAATTTTACCTCCTATTGAAGAAATACATGGGCTTAATACACCACCACCTCCTAACGTGGTAGAGGTAAATTCTCTTATGAAGTTCAATGATAATGCCAATCCTCACAATATGCATCCTAGCCAATGCCTTTATGAGTTTGAAAACAATATTAGAAAACAAGATCACTTCAATGCAAATGTTATGAAATAATTAAAATACAATTCCGATATGATTGCTCGCTTGAGTGACTTGTTATTTAGAATATCAAATGATGATAGAGGTGTTGGAAATCATGCTTCTATGGTACAAACCCAGTTAGAACAAGTTGCTAAATCTCAAAGAGAGTTGCTAGATGAAATGAATAATAATATACATGACTTTGCTGTTAGAGTTGCAACTAGAGGAGGCAAAATGACTCAGGAACCACTTTATCCTGAGGGACACCCAAAAAGAATTGAACAGGATTCACAAAGGAACAACACCACTGCACCTAGTTCTTCTAGAAAGAAAAAGAAGAAGAAAAATGATAGGACTATGCATGCTCCTAGTGAACCTAAAATAGAGAAACCTCCTAATTATGATAATGAAACTTCTATCTCTGATGCAGAAACTCAGTCTGGTAATGAACATTCACCTAGTGATAATGAAAAAGATAATGCTGATGTTCAAGAAAATAGTCAACCAAATAGTAAATAACCGGACAATGATGTTGAGATAGAACCACCTGTTCATCTTGATAACCCACAACCTAAGAATAAAAGGTATGATAAAAATGACTTTGTGGCTAGAAAACATGTAGGATCGAAAGTATGTCTAGAGGGGGTGATTAGAATACTTGACCAAATAAAAATCTAGCCTTTTCCCAATTTTAAGTCTTGGCAGATTTTAGCAACTTAGCACAAGTCAAGTAATCAACCTACACATGCAAGTCTAAGAGTATAGCAGTGGAATGTAAAAACATTGCACATGAAGGTAAATGGAGGAGTTTGGAGGGAGCAAACGCAATGTAGACACAGAGATTTTTGGCATGGTTCTGATAGGTGGCGCTATCGTACATCCACGTTGATGGAGACTTCAACCCAGGAAGGGTAACGGTTGCGCGAGTCCACTGAGGGCTCCACCCACGAAGGGTCCACGAAGAAGTAACCTTGTATATCCCACCATGGCCATCGCTCACGAAGGACTTGCCTTACTTGGGTATATCTTCACGAAGTAGGCGATCTCCTTGCCCTTACAAACTCCTTGGTTCAACTTCACAATCTTGTCGGAGGCTCCCAAGTGACACCTAACCAATCTAGGAGACACCACTCTCCAAAAGGTAATAAATGATGTGTTGATGATGAACTCCTTGCTCTTGTGCTTCAAATTATAGTCTCCCCAACACTCAACTCTCTCTCACTGATTTGGATTTGGTGGAAAGATGATTTGAGTGGAAAGCAACTTGGGGAAGGCTAGAGATCAAGATTCTTGTGGTCGGTGTCGGTGTCAAAACCGGCGGATCTCGGGTAGGGGGTCCCGAACTATGCGTCTAGGCCGGATGGTAACAGGAGGCAAGGGACACGAAGTTTTACCCAGGTTCGGGCCCTCTCGATGGAGGTAAAACCCCACATCCTGCTTGATTAATATTGATGATATGGGTAGTACAAGAGTAGATCTACCATGAGATCGAAGAGGTTAAACCCTAGAAGCTAGCCTATGGTATGATTATTCTTGTCTATGTTGTCCTATGGACTAAAACCCTCCAGTTTATATAGACACCGGATAGGGTTAGGGTTACATAGAGTCGGTTACAATGGTAGGAGATCTACATATCCGTATCGCCAAGCTCGCCTTCCACGCCAAGGAAAGTCCCTCCCGGACACAAGACGAAGTATTCAATCTTGTATCTTCATAGTCCAGGAGTCCGGCTGAAGGTATAGTCCGACTATCCGAACACCCCCTAATCCAGGACTCCCTCAGTAGCCCCTGAACCAGGCTTCAATGACGACGAGTCCGGCGCGCAGATTGTCTTCGGCATTGCAAGGCGGGTTCCTCCTCCAAGTACTTCGTAGAAGATTTTGAACACAAAGATAGTGTCCGACTCTGCAAAATAAGTTTCCACATATTGCCATAGAGAGAATAATATTTACACCAATCTAATTTGCTGACGTATTCCGTAGCGTGACACACCACGGCCAAGCCTTTATCTGAGTCGTTTCATTATCCCACCTCAGCGCGTTATGCGAGGCGGTTTCCTTGGCACGTCTTGTTAAAGCAGAGATCGTATCCCCTTATCCCGGGATTCTCATCAATATGGGCGTGGGTAACCCAATCGCGCCATTGATTATGGCGCTTGGAGATAAGCGAGTTTTACTAGGCTGGTGGGGACATGTAGTTGCGTCCACCTATATAAGGGGATAAGGATCCACCTTTTCACCTACGCCTTCTTCCTCCTTCGCCTATCCATTCTTGCGCACTCGAGCTCCAGCGCCCAAGTCCGCACTCCCCACCTCAACCTCCTCCAGCCATGTCTGGAGCGGGAGGCAAGTGGATGGTCTCCTCCATCACGGAGGGACATATCAAAAAGCTGAGGAAGGCCGGATACCTGTCTAACGACACCGCATACCGGCTCCCCGAAAAGGGGCAGCTCATCCCCACCCTAGGCCCCATGAGAGGGTGGTGTTCCTCCCCCATTTCCTCCGCGGACTGGGCTTCCCTCTCCACCCATTTGTCCGGGGGCTCATGTTCTACTATGGCCTGGATTTCCACGATCTGGCCCCGAACTTCATCCTCAACATCTCGGCGTTTATCGTCGTGTGCGAGGCCTTCCTCCGCATCCGCCCCCATTTCGGCCTATGGCTCAAGACTTTCAACGTCAAGCCGAAGGTGGTGCGCGACAACCAGGCGGAGTGCGGAGGCGCCATGGTGGGCAAGATGGCCAACGTCCTATGGCTCGAGGGCTCCTTTGTGGAGACCTTGAAGGGGTGGCAATCGGGGTGGTTTTACATCACCGAGCCGCGCGACGCCGAATGGGTCGCACCCCCCGAGTTCCGATCCGGACCCCCTACGTGGCTCACCTCCTGGAAGGAGACGGGCCTATCTTGGGGTAAAAAAGGAGAGCTAACCGGACTCCAAACATGCATCCAAACCCCGGCGGACAAGAAGCTCAAACTTGTCAACGTAGTCCAGGTTATGCTCATCCGCCTGATCCTCCCGTGTCAACAACGGGCTTTCAACCTGTGGAAGTTCGACCCGGCGCGGCACCAAACTCTGAGCAGGCTCTTCGACACGATGTACGAAGATGCCCGGAAGGTGCTTTTCAAAGGCGCCGAGGCTCCCGCATCCGCTACCGAGGATCATGGATTCAGTGCGCAGCGTCACGCTCTCGCGGTAAGCTGTTTTTTTTCCTTTTACAGGGTATCAGTTTTTCATAGTTTGACTCCATGCGGGATCTAAGCTCCCTTACCTTTGACAGGATTGGCAGGTGATGTCCGGACAGATCAACTGTCCGGCTCCTTTGCCCGAAGGCCCAGTGGACGCTCGCTTGGCGAAGCTGCTGGTTCCGGGACCCTATGTGGTGCCGGAGAAGAAGGCCGCAAAAAAGGCCGCGGGGACTCGAAAGAGTGCCCGGCGCCAGGAGGTGTCGGATCCATCATCCGATGGTTCCGAGGCGCATTCCTCCCGTGAAGACGAGGAGGAAGAAGAAGAGAACTCTCCCCCTCCAGCGGGAGGAGAGAAGAAAAGGAAGGCCACCCTCTCTGGGGAGGCCGGAGGGTCCAAGAAGGGAAAACCCATCCTCCGGACTACTCCACCGACGCCGACGGCGGAGAGGAGTGGCAGCCCAGGGCCAAGCCCCTGGCAAAATCGTAAGTATCCGGATACCAGAGTAATTCATAGTATTCGTTTATTGCACAGCTTTCCCTTACGTCAAATATGTTTATGCAGCCCACCCAAAGACCGGCTCGATGCGTCGTCGAGCGGCTCACTGGACTCGTCAGATGTGAACTCGCTTCCGACGGCTTCCTTCCCCCGCCCTACGGACGACACCGAAGTGTTGTCCCAACAGGTTCAAAGCCGGGAGGAGGTGGTCCTGGAGGCGTCACAAGGCGACCTCCCGGACTCCAGGAGTAAAGGGGATGAAACCCCTCAGGGCTCCAAGTCCGGCTCTAGGACGGACACCGCTCCGGAACCTTCAAAGGTTCCAGAGTCCGGCGGGGGACCTTCTTCCAAGAGGAGCAAGTCCACCGTGCCGGCGGCCCCCATCCAACCGGAGGCACCGGACAATATGTTGGAGGCGCTCCAAGGTGCCTCCATCGACGAGGAGCACCGCACTATTATGAGTGCGGTGGTCCAGAAGGTTCAGTCCGCCAAGAGCGGACTGACTGAAGCATGTACTAGCCTTTTGACAGGCTTTGAGGTAAGTAAAGAATGTGTAAATAATAGTACCGCATAGACAGTAGCCCCTGATGCTCTGTTTGGCATTCGGGAAGAAAAGCCGAATAGAGGATCAAATAGAATTCGCAGGAGTCTAACAAAAATGAGTCAATATGCATATGCAGGCTTCCCTGCTAGCGTCCGCCGCACTGACTGCGGAAGTGGACACGCTAATGCAGAACCTCGAGCGGTACGAGCAAGAGCTCGGGCGTGCCAAGAAGCAGCTCGAGGACAATGAAGGTAAGAAATACCTTGTTTTTAAATATATATAAAAAGGTGCAATTGCAAAGAATGACAGGATTATCATGGCTATTTTAGGGGCCATGTCTGAAGTGGCGACCCTTAAGCAGGCGCTGGTCGAGGCCAGGAAGAGGGCGGCCTTGGAGCGCACCGAGCGGGAGAACTATGAGGCCGAGGTTGGCAAGGTGCGGCAAGAGCTCCAGGCTCTCATGGAAAAACATGAGAGTTTGGAGCTTGACTCAAAGACGCGAGCGTCCGAGCTCGCGGTGGCTATTGAAAATGCCAAGTCTGCCAAGGCCGAATCCCAGAAGACCCTCCAGGAGTTGGATGAGGTGAAGAAGATAGCGGCGGGTAAGGCATTCTTTATGCAAAGCAAACACATAAACGTGAGTTACTTGTTACTTACCCGAATTCGGAGCTCTCCAGGAGCGTTCGCAGATCTTCCCTAGAGTGTGTCCGATGCCACCGCATTCTATCGAGCCGAGGAGGGCAGCTCGACAGAGAAGGTGTTCTGGTCTCAGTATGCTGAGGCCGGACACCCCGTGCCCCTGAGCGACCAGCTGAAGCAACTGGTCGAGCTCCACAAGGTGGCCGAACAGGCCATGAAGGGCCTCATTGTTCGGCTGTGCCCTGGAGGGGCTCTGCCTAGGAGCTATTTTGGGCTGGTGCGGCGGTTGGTGGAGGCCTGTCCAAGGCTCGAAGTCATCAAGCGCTCCGTCTGCATTGAAGGTGCCCGTAGGGCCCTTGCCCGTGCTAAGGTGCACTGGGGCAAGCTGGATGCTGAGAAGCTGGTGAAGGACGGGCCACCGCCGGGGAAAGAGCATCACAAGCCCCAGAATTACTATAAGGATGTTCTGAAGGGTGCCTGCCTTGTGGCGGATGAATGTTCTAGGGATGTAATTTTTGAGTCAAACTTGCTCGTTTTGTCCTGTGCGCTGAAAACTTGTTTATATGCGCTAAGCAATGCTGTTGGAATTTCAAATATTACCTTCTGTGCGGCTGTTTATCAATTCTGAGAGATGGCGAGTCGTCGGCTTCTGCCCCCATGCCGCTAGTGCTGGGGTGTTCGGGGATAAACCTGAGCGCTCTTTTTCCCATGTTTGGGTCCTTCGAGGGAGGCGCTTGGCCCAACGAACAAGGCAATCGGACTATAATGCGTGAACACTCTCACTTAGCCATAGAATTCTATAATTTTAAATTTCGGCAAAGCCCCTGGTATTCGGAAGACCGAGTTCGGGGTGCTATCCACGCCTTGGCTGGACAGAGCCGGCTCCACGCCCTAAGCGGCATAAGTCTTTAGGGACTCGAAAAACCTCTCGAACAGCGACCAACTCTCGCTTCATCATGACAGTCAGTTTTAGCTTTCTCCACTGAGGTGCTCGGCCCAGCTCAACTGGGGCACAATCACAGTGGTTCTCCTAGTGCTACCTTAGCCGATATAGCGGAACGTAAGGCACCAAAACATAGGAGCCGGGCAAACCCAACTATTAACCCAAGACATGATTCGGAGTCGATGCATATAATGCTATAAGTTCGGAGTGCCGCACTTGTTAAAGTGTTCGGACTTCTCACACCATATTGAGGGGTACTAAAGCCCCTGGCGTATTTTGGCCGTACCAACATGTACGGGTGCAACATGTCATTAAGGAACATATATAAAGAAAAAAGGTAATGCAAAAATAGATGAAAGCTATGCATTGTTTATTAAAAAGGGCTGCAATCAAAGCAGAACGATACAAATAATACGATAAGTGGAAGGTTGGACTAGTTAACATGTCCGTTCCAGGGACAAGCTGCAGAATAGTATGCGGAACAGGTATACTGCTCATGATAGAGAACACCTGGGAGTTCCGTACTGCGGCGTGGCTTGTCTACTTCCCTGGTTCTTGCATCGTTTATGCGGCGATTGAACTACCGAACAGGCCTTCCGAAGGATGGAGTCCTGAAAGTAAGAGAGAAAAAATCGGCAACCCCTGGTACGGTTTAAGCCATATTTTTGGGCGTGCCGTGATGGTGCCCCTCCCCCTGTACCCATGGTATCTCTAGAGCGTAGTTATGTACGTGAAGTACTGGCGTCGCCTTTTTGCGAGGGTTGGGGTTGGGGCCGCATTGCTACGCCTGCTCGGATCATGCCAGGCGGTCTTGTTGTAGGTTACTTCGGGCGCGCTTGACGGTGTCCAGTCGTTTAGTGGCCGGACTGGAGAACTGCCTGGAGAGGCTGCTTTGTACTTCCGCTGCAAGGGCAGCCATGTGCTCCTCCGTTTGGAGGGAGCGTTCGGTGTTTCCATTGACCGTAATTACTCCTCGAGGGCCTGGCATCTTGAGCTTAAGGTATGCGTAGTGCGGTACTGCATTGAACTTAGCGAATGCGGTGCGCCCGAGTAGTGCGTGATAACCACTGCGGAATGGGACTATGTCGAAGATTAACTCCCCGCTTCGGAAATTATCCGGAGATCTGAAGACCACTTCAAGTGTGACCGAGCCTGTACAGTTGGCCTCTACACCTGGTATTACGCCTTTAAAGGTCGTTTTGGTGGGCTTAATCCTCGAGGGATCTATGCCCATTTTCCGCACTATATCCTGGTAAAGCAGGTTCAGGCTACTGCCGCCGTCCATAAGGACTCTAGTGAGATGAAATCCGTCAATAATTGGGTCTAGGACCAATGCGGCGAATCCGCCATGACGGATGCTAGTGGGATGGTCCTTTCGATCAAAGGTGATCGGGTAGGAGGACCATGGGTTGAACTTTGGGGCAACTGGCTCTACCGCGTATACGTCCCTTAACGCGCGCTTCCGCTCCCTTTTGGGGACGTGGGTTGCATATATCATGTTCACCGTCCGCACTTGTGGGGGAAAACCCTTCTGTCCACTGTTGTTCGGCGGCTGGGGCTCCTTGTCGTCATTGCTATGCAGCCCCTTGTCTTTATTTTTGGCGTTTAACTTGCCTGCCTGCTTGAACACCCAACAATCCCTGTTGGTGTGATTGGCCGGCTTTTCAGGGGTGCCATGTATCTGGCACAAGCGGTCGAGTATTAGGTCCAAACTGGATGGGCCCCTAGGATTCCTTTTGAATGGCTTTTTCCGCTGACCGGATTTAGAGCCTATGAATCCGGCATTAACTGTCGTATCCTCAGCATTGTCGCCGTTAATGCGGCGCTTCTGCTTGTTGCGACGCTACCTGCCACTACTGTCCCTGGTGTCTGAATTACCAGGGTTCTTGGTCATATTGTTGCTATGAGCAAGCCAGCTGTCTTCTCCCGCGCAAAAGCGGGTCATGAGTGTCATGAGTGCTGCCATAGATTTCGGCTTTTCCTGCCCAAGGTGCCGGGCCAGCCACTCGTCACGGATATTGTGCTTGAAGGCTGCTAGGGCCTCACCATCCGGACAGTCGACTATTTGATTTTTCTTTGTTAGGAACCGTGTCCAGAATTGCCTGGCCGATTCCTCTGGCTGCTGAATTACGTGACTTAAGTCATCGGCGTCTGGGGGTCGCACATAAGTGCCCTGGAAATTGTCGAGGAATGCGGCTTCCAGGTCCTCCCAAAAACTAATTGATCCTGTTGGCAAGCTGTTAAGCCAATGCCGAGCTGGTCCTTTAAGCTTGAGTGGGAGGTATTTGATGGCGTGGAAATCGTCGCTGCGGGCCATGTGGATATGAAGGAGATAATCCTTGATCCATACCGCAAGATCTGTTGTGCCATCATATGATTCGATGTTTACGGGTTTGAAACCCTCAGGGATTTGATGATCCATTATTTCGTCTGTAAAGCATAGTGGGTGTGCGGCGCCTCTGTACTGGGCGATATCACGACGTAGCTCCAATGAGTTGTGTTCGGCCCTGCCGAATTTGTGGCCGGCGTGACGGTTACCGTCTTGAGCCGTGGGGCGCCCACGCGATCCGTAGATCGAGCATGTTTGCCTTGCCTTGTCCTCCAACATGTCTCGTAAGTCCGGCGCATATTCCCGTGCCTTGGTATGGGGTGCGTCTTGAGTGGAGGGCCGGGAGGCCTCACTGTCGCGGCCACGAGGTGGCCGGTCGGCCGCATCAAGTGCTTCCTCCTCTAATCAGGGTAGCAACCTGCGCTTTGGGTAGCTTTTGGAGGGGCGTTCGAGTTTATGCTCTTCGGCCGCAAGGACTTCAGTCCATCTGTCGACCAACAAATCTTGATCAGCTCTAAGCTATTGCTGTTTTTTCTTGAGGCTTCTTGCTATGGCCATAAGCCTGCGTTGAAAATGCTCTTGCTCGACGGGATCCTCTGGCACGAAGAATTTTTGTCGTCGTTGAGGCTTGCCTCGTCTTCGGAGGGAGGCATATAATTATCGTCCTCGACCTCTCTGTCTGCCGCTCTCTCATGAGGGCTGGTTTCTCCATCCTCCTGTGCTAAGTCTTGCTGGAGGGGGTTTTCTTCGGCACTTTCCAAAGTATTATTATCTCCCGTGCTGGAATCACCGTATTTGTTTTGGCGGGATTTTGAGTGGCGCCGCTGACGTCGGCGCTTAGGCTGTTTCTTGGAGGGGTCATCCTCCGCTGTTCCATCGCCATCTCCCTCTTTTGGGGTGTCCACCATGTATATGTCATATGATGAGGTGGCTTTCCAGGGCCTAGTAGGCGCTGGTTCTTCATCATCTCCTTCATCGGCGTCCATACCGTCGATGTCTTCGGAGTCGAAGTCGAGCATGTCGGTTAAGTCGTTGACAGTGGTGACAAAGTGGGTGGTGGGTGGGCTTTGAATTTCTTCATCATTCGTACCCCAACCTTGCTGACCATAGTCCAGCCAGGGCTCTCCTGATAAAGAGAGAGACTTCAGTGACTTCAGGATATCGCCGAAAGGCGAGTGCTGAAAGATGTCCGCGATAGTGAACTCCATGATCGGCGCCCAATCGGATTCGATCGGCAGGGGCGCGGAGGGTTCGGAGTCCAGAGAGGAGTCCGGCTCCTTGGAGTCACGAGTCTCGCAGAGTACGGGGCTGGTGTTCGGCTCGATCGCCGTTGGGGTCGCAGTCTCCGGGGTGGCGTCTAACCGCCCATCCTCGATCGGCGCAGTTGGCTCTGAATTAAGGGTCGGAGCCGATGCGGGTGCGGCCTCCAGGGCACTGTTCGGCGGCAGAGCTAGATCATGCTCGTCGTGACAGTGCGGCGTGCTCGGCAGTGGCTAGAATCTGTCAAAGATCAAGTCCCCACGAATGTCAGCCGTGTAGTTTAAACTTCCAAATCTGACCTGACGGCCAGGGGCGTAGCTTTCGATCTGCTCCAGATGGCCAAGCGAATTGGCCCGCAGTGCGAAGCCGCCAAAGATGAAGATCTGTCCAGGGAGGAAGGTCTCACCCTGGGCTGCATCGCTATCGATGATCGTAGGAGCCATCGAGCCTGACGGCGACGACACAGAAGAACTCTCAATGAAAGCACCAATGTCGGTGTCAAAACCGGCGGATCTCGGGTAGGGGGTGCCGAACTGTGCGTATGGGCCGGATGGTAACAGGAGGCAAGGGACACGAAGTTTTGCCCAGGTTCGGGCCCTCTCGATGGAGGTAAAACCCTACGTCCTGCTTGATTAATATTGATGATATGGGTAGTACAAGAGTAGATCTACCACGAGATCGAAGAGGCTAAACTCTAGAAGCTAGCCTATGGTATGATTATTGTTGTCTATGTTGTCCTACAGACTAAAACCCTCCGGTTTATATAGACACCGGATAGGGTTAGGGTTACATAGAGTCGGTTACAATGGTAGGAGATCTACATATCCATATCGCCAAGCTTGCCTTCCATGCCAAGGAAAGTCCCTCCCGGACACGGGACGAAGTCTTCAATCTTGTATCTTCATAGTCCAGGAGTCCGGCTGAAGGTATAGTCTGGCTATCCAAACACCCCCTAATCCAGGACTCCCTCAGTCGGAATGGAATATCTTGGTCTCAACACATGAGTAGGTGGTTCTTTCTTAGAAAATGTATGTTGGAAGTGTAGGCATAGTATGATGGCTCTCTCCACGAATGAAGAGTGGGTGGAGGGGTATATATAGCCTCCACATAAAATCTAACTGTTGCACACAATTTACCAAACTCGGTGGGATCGAATCATGAAACTCGGTCAGACCAATTTGGTTCAAGATGTGAACGTTAGGCTTTTCGGTGGGAACGACATGTCAACTAGGTGGGACCGATTCATTAGGGTTAGGGCATAACATAATCTCAGTGAGACCGATCACATAAACTCGATGGGGCCGATTTCTGTAATAGGAAAACAGAGAGTTGGTCAGGCAAACTCAGTGGGACCGAATCGCTCATTTCGATGAGACCAAAACGTTACGAAAGGGAAACAGAGAGTTTGCATTGCGAACTCGGTGGGACCGATTGCTCATCTCGGTTAGACCGAAATGTTACGAAGGGAAACAGAGAGTTTGCAATCCCATCTTGGTGAGACCGAGATCCCTATCGGTGAGACCGAACTGACTAGGGTTTCTGGCAGTGGCTATGTCAAATGAACTCGGTGGCGCCGGATAGATCAAATCGGTGGGGCCGAGTTTGACTTTTGGTTTGGGACATATGTGTATATGAGAAAGTGGTTGAGGGCTTTTGGAGCATATCACTAAGCATTTTGAGCAAGTAAGCCATTAAGCAACACCTCATCCCCTTTTAATAGTATTGGCTTTTCCTATGGACTAAATGTGATCTTGGATCACTAAAATGAAAAAGTAGAGTCTTGAGCTTGAGCCAATATGTGTCCTTAGCATTTTGAGGGGTCCACATTCCTTGTCCATGCCATGCCAATCATTGAACTTTCTAAAATGATCATCTTGAAAGAGCATTAGTTCAATGAACTATATGTTGTTAGGAATTACCAAAACCACCCAGGGATAGTTGCACTTTCAATCTCCCCCTTTTTGGTAATTGATGACAACATATAGATCAAAGCTTCGACAAATGATAATAAGATTTAAATACATCATTGCTTTGAGAAGTATGTGATCAGCAAGAGATCCCCCAAAATATGTGCATTATTTAAAATTTGCTTTTGAATGTAAATGCACAATCGATTAGGATCATGGGTTACTCTTCCATGTCACATACATCTTGGTGGAGCGCTCAAAATGATAGAAAGTAAAAACATGCACTCATCACCAAGGAAAAGTGAATGATCATACAAGAGGTATAAAAGATAACATCATTCAAGCACAAGTATTAATGTAGGATATGATCAAACACATGATTATACAAGTATCTCACACACATAGACATAGAGTATTAAGCAAGCACAGAAAAGTATCAACCAAAAAGAAAAAGAAAGCAAAAGAAGCAAAGCTCTCTCTCTCTCTCTCGAAGCCTATGATCTATACATTTATCCCCCTTTGGCAACAAGTTTACCAAAAAGTTTGAAAATGCATAGTGCTATGCGTCTCTCTAGGCTTGATCTTCGGGAGGAGGTGTTGCGAGGACTCCAAGGATGAATGCATTTGTTGAAGTTGTTCGAGCTAGTGGAGGTGGCACTGATGCTGTGGCGACAAGTGCTAATGTTGTAGCTCTTGCGTCAGCCATGGGCACTGCAGCAGATCTCTGACCTCGTGGCACTCTCCGAAAGGCATCTGTGGTAGCCTACCCTTTCCTCTCCTCAGCTTCTTCCTAGATCTGCTCAACTGCTGTCTGCATCTCTGTCACTTTTAAGTCAAGATCATAGAATTTGGTTTCAATGATCCTTTCCAAGCTCTCTTAGTTTTGAGTCAGGGTGGCCAAGCCCTTCTCTATCAACAAGGTTGCTTGAATCAGATATGCAAGTTGATCTTGTTTGGTTTTGAGAAACACTTGAGATGCCTCCTCAGCACTTGGTATCTTTGCAGCTTTCTCGGCCTTAGCTTTTTCTCTCTTTTCTTGTGCCTGCACAGATGTGGGATCTTCTTCATTCATGACAACAGTGTTGTCCTCAAAATCTGGTCTCAAGGGTAGATGCTCCTTATCTAACAAGAAAGTGCTTGTGCCCATCTTTGAGTTGATGAGCACCTGAATATGTGGAGCATACCCACACGATCTCTTCTGATCTACAGCTATCCTCTTGATTGTTTCCACAATCAGGCTCATGACTTTAAACTTTTGGGGCACATCAAACAGTTGCAAGAAGTTGATTGAATGTCCTCTGAACATCTTGTGATCTCCAGATTTGGGCAACAATGTGTGCCTCAGGATTGTGTTGATTGTGGCCAAGCCAGACAACAGATATTGAACAGACCCAAGCTTATGAGTTTCCAAGGCTTTTTTGGAATTTTTTTGTACATGTTGGCCATTGAGTTGTGGTCTTTATTATTCTTAGCATAGACATCCAAATCATCCTGATGCTCTTCAGGGTCATTGATCAATTTGTCCCACTCATCAACTGTGGATTGGTACCTAGTACCCTCATACATCCAAACAATTCTACCATCAGGATAGAAGTGTGTTGTGGAGTAGAATTGCATAATAAGCTCGTAATTCCACTTAGTGAGTTTCTGATCCACAAAGTCATCTTCTCCACAAGATTTTAAACTTTCATGCACTCCTGGAAAATGATCTTCATTCTCATTGATGTACTCCCAATTTGCCCAGTTCATATCACAAACGATGGGCTTCTTATCAAGAAAGATGGTTTCATAGAAATCCTGCCGCTCTTTGGTATGGAACATGTAGTCCACAACAGTTCTTCTCCTTGAAGCATATGGGTCAGATTGTCTCCAAAGTCTGAGACCTGCATCCTTCCTAATGTTCATGTCTTCTGCCACTGGATGGCTGTCATCATGGTCTAGAATCTTTGGTTTGAGCTTCCTAAACACTTGGGCTTCAACATCTTCTTCATCAATCTCAGGCACTGGGCCTTGTTCTTCTCAGCGGAAGAAATATTCCTTGTACTCCTCTTGGGCTTTGGAGCTGGAGCAGAAGCTTTGGGGGCAGTCTTGGGCTTAGAAGGGGCAGCCCCAGATTTGATGGCATCCCCCATCAGCTTTTGAGACTTTGATGCTGGTGCAACATCTTCCTCTTCTTCCTCTGGATCTTCCATCATAGAAGCTTTTCCAATGACTTTGGCCATAGTCTTCTTGTCCCTCCCTTTCCTCTTCTTGCCTTCACCAGCAACCTCTTCAGTTGACTTGGAAGTCTCAAGAGTGGAGGCTCTGGCCTTTGACATGGGAATCCTCTTAGCAGGTGCCTTCTTGTTCAGTCCTGGCTTGGTGGATGCAATTGAGCCAAACTCCTTTTTAACAACTCTTTTCTTAGAGCTGACTTCTTCCTCAGCAGCCACATAATCCTCATCCTCTGAGTCCGAATTTCTCTTCTTTCTTGTCCTTGTAGATGCTTTGGGAAAATTGCTTGGAGTGCTCCTGCTGCCCACGTCATAGCTGCTAGAGGTACTAGTGCCCTCACTCACGTTCACTTGCTCTTCTGTCTTGTTTTGGCTATCACTCTGATCAGACATACTAGCAAAGCAAACCGACAGTAGACCCTGTGAATAGATATAGATGAGATAGAGTGGATGAACATCACAAAGTATAGAGTTTTTGCAAAACAAATGAGTCAAAAACTTAGTTTTAGTTTTCCACAGAAAGCATTTCGGAGCTACCGATTTGTTAAACTCGGTGACACCGAAGCAACTTTTGCAGTCTAAACTAGTGAAGTCGGTCAGAATGAGTCACGGTTCGGTGACTCCGAGATTGCTAGGGTTTCATAAAGAGTTGAACTCGGTCACACCGATTTGCAACTTTCAGTCAGACCGAAAAGTGCAAGTGCAATGGCCTAAGCCAAATCGGTGAGACCGATTTTGACAACTTGGTCGCTCCGAGATTTCGGCGGAAATCTAACCCTAAATATTCGAATCAAATCTAAACTAAAGGAAGTTTTTGCTGGACATGAAGATCTCATGCGTGGTAAAGAACATGGCATTTGCTTTGTGCTAAGAATTGGAGTAAGGGACAACACAAAGTTTCGAACTCATACCCTATTTCGGTGGTGAGTTCGCTACGGCAGCAACGGCGGGGTTGAATTCCGTTGACGGCGACGGAGACCAGTGGTGGGAGATCGTTGGCGATGAGAGGACGATCCGGAGACCCGAGGCGGCAGAGCAGGACACGCGCGGGATGAAGGGTTTTGGAGAAATTTCCAAAATTCAACCTGTCGGTATATATATCCCGACCATGTCGGTGTGACCGAGTGGAACAACTCGGTGGCACCGAGATGCAGAATCGCAAGCGGTTACTGCAACTCGGTGTGACCGAAATGTTCTAATTAGTTGCACCGAGATTGCAAACCTAGATCAACTCAGTGAACTCAGTCAGACCGAAAAGGATGAATCGGTCAGACCGAAATGCACAGAGAGATTTTGGAAGTTTAAGTCTATGACGAATCGGGGACTCCGAGTGCTCCTCGCATAGAGTGTTCGAATCTGACTTGATCAAACTTTGTGATGTAGCATGAATAGATTTTGAGACGAGAAAAGCATAGATAGCTAGAGGAGGTTCTTAGGCATTCTTGTCCATCCATTTGGCAAAAGAGAAAGAGCCCAACAGACAAAGCAACAAATGGATGTCCTCGAATGAGTAAAATATGCAATCAACATGCTCACACAATAAAATGGCAAATGAAATATGTGGCAAAGCATGCACAAACACTCTAGCATCTATCAAGCAATTGGCGATGACTAGGTCATCTATATATGAGTATATTGACTGAGGAGTCAAATGAGAACATTTGATCATATGTCATACTCATCGTTTAAGCACAAGTGGGGTTACCACTTTTACATAAAGCATTGTTGTGTTCACACCATTAGAGTTGCTTTAGCTCAATTTTTAGAGTAAAGCTCCCCCTAGATGTGATATCCCCCCTAAGAGGGATGAACTAACCTAAGGTTTTGTCAATGATGACTTCATGTAGATGTTGAAGATGTCGATGCTCAAAGTTGATGTAGATCATTTGGAGCAATCCATTGGAGTGTGTTGCACTTTCAATACCTACACGGGTTAGTCCCACAAGGAACAAACAAGGATATCCATAGACATAGAGTGAAGTTCACACAAGATGATGTGCATGAAAGCATTAGGTTACCTTGTCCCTTGTCTTACCAACAAGAGGGTTTGTGACTCCTTGAACTAGTGCAAGATGTGGAAGTTGATTGCACATGTCCTCGCTAAGACGATATAAGTGAAGTACGTTGGCGGAGTCACCCTTAAGAACTCTCTAGTTCTTCTTCTTCGGGATCCGCATCATCTTGATGGGAATCCTTGGAGTGGTAGTCATACTTGATGAAGTAGAACTTGATGTAGTCTTGGGAACCCACTTGACCAAGGCCTTGGGAGCTTCTTCAAATGCATCAATCTCCTCTTGAAGCTTGTCCTTGCCTTTTTGCTTGTGGACTTGTGGTGGAACATCATCTTGAGCTTGTGTCCCCTTGAAATAAGTAGGATCATACATCTCTTGTTGAGGAACAAACTTCGTCTTGGGGTATTGATCTTCTTCCCACTCAACTCCATTGGCATTGAACTTTCGTTAAAAACCAACACCTTGATTCTTCCGGTGCCTTACTTGCTCGCGTACAATTTCCTCAAATTGCTTACTCCCGGCAAGGCTCTTGTAAACACCTTTCTCTATAATTCCCTTCAATAAGCTATTTTCTTTCTCAAGTGTAACTTGGCTAAGAGAATCATTAGTGGAATCAAGAGAACTACTAGAAGCAACAACATTGGATTTAACATGATTATTTTTACTACTAGAAGAAGAATCTTTATCACTCTTGTGGCTAGAATTTACTTGTGGCATGTAATTAGACAAGAGTAAACGCTTGACAATGTAAGAAGAACTCTTCTTGCGAAGATCATCATTGATTGCTTTTAAGAACCCATGCTCTTGCTCAAGGTTGAGCTTTTCAAAGCGTAGCTTCTCATGAGTCTTTAAAAGCTCTCGATGATTTTCCAAGGTAGTTTCATGATCTAACTTAAGAGTGTTTAGTTCTTTAGTTAGACGCTCAATCTCCTTCTTATCATCATCATTCGTTTTATCTTGATTATCATGATTAATAGCAATTTCATTATAGTTTTCATCACTAGAGTTGTCAACAAGTAAATCATCATCACCTAGCAAATCATCTTCGTCACTATTGAAATCAACATACTCAGGGTGTGATACCTTTGGGCCTTTAGCCATGAAGCATCTTCCAATTCCTTCATTTGGTGAGTCAAATATGTAGTAGGAGTTGGTTGACACAAGTGCTAGACCGGCAACACCTTCATCTTGAGTATATTCGGAGTCGGAGTGATAACTTCTCTCGAAGTGATTGTCGGAGTCGGAGCCGGATACACATTCACCAACATGAGCTTGATGTCTTTGTTTTGTGTAGCTCCTTGATGACCTGTCCTTCCTTTCCGAATCCTTGGTTCTCCGTGATGTTCTTCGTTCATAACGATCATCTCTAATCCTTATCTCTCTTGGAGGTGATTCTTCTCTTCCACTTCTCCTTTTTGGTGAATCTTCTCTTCTTCTATAGGGGGTCGTACACTCATTTGAGTAGTGTCCGGGTCTGATACGTCTCCAACGTATCTATAATTTGTGATTGCTCCATGCTATATTATCTTCTGTTTTGGACATTATTGGGCTTTATTATCCACTTTTATATTATTTTTGGGACTAACCTATTAATCGGAGGCCCAGCCCAGAATTGCTGTTTTTTGCCTATTTTAGGGTTTCGAAGAAAAGGAATATCAAACGGAGTCCAAACGGAATGAAATCTTCGGGAACGTGATTTTTGGAATGAACAAGATCCAGGAGACTTGGACCCTACGTCAAGCAACCAACAGGGAAGCCACGAGGTAGGGGGCGCGCCTACCCCCCCAGGCGCGCCCTCCACCCTCGTGGGCCCCCTGTTGCTCCACCGACGCACTCCTTCCTCCTATATATACCTACGTACCCCCAAACGATCAGATACGGAGCCAAAACCCTAAGTCCACCGTCGTAACTTTCTGTATCCACGAGATCCCATCTTGGGGCCTGTTCCGGAGCTCTGCCGGAGGGGGCATCGATCACGGAGGGCTTCTACATCAACACCATAGCCTCTCTGATGAAGTGTGAGTAGTATACCTCAGACCTTCGGGTCCATAGTTATTAGCTAGATGGCCTCTTCTCTCTTTTTGGATCTCAATACAAAGTTCTCCCCCTCTCTTGTGGAGATCTATTTGATGTAATCTTCTTTTGTGGTGTGTTTGTTGAGACCGATGAATTGTGGGTTTATGATCAAGTTTATCTATGAACAATATTTGAATCTTCTCTGAATTCTTTTATGTATGATTGGTTATCTTTGCAAGTCTCTTCAAATTATCAGTTTGGTTTGGCCTACTGGATTGATCTTTCTTGCAATGGGAGAAGTGCTTAGCTTTGGGTTCAATCTTGCGGTGTCCTTTCCAAGTGACAGTAGGGGCAGCAAGGCACGTATTGTATTGTTGCCATCGAGGATAACAAGATGGTGTTTTAATCATATTGCATGAGTTTATCCCTCTACATCATGTCATCTTGCTTAAGGCGTTACTCTGTTCTTATGAACTTAATACTCTAGATGCATGCTGGATAGCGGTCAATGTGTGGAGTAATAGTAGTAGATGCAGGTAGGAGTTGGTCTACTTGTCTCGGGTGTGATGCCTATATACATGGTCATACCTAGATATTCTCATAACTATGCTCAATCCTGTCAATTGCTCAATAGTAATTTGTTCACCCACCATAAAATACTTATGCTCTTGAGAGAAGCCACTAGTGAAACCTATGGCCCTCGGGTCTATCTTCCATCATATTAATCTTCCAACACTTAGTTATTTTCATTATCTTTTATTTTACTTTGCATCTTTATCATAAAAATACCAAAAATATTATCTTATCATATCTATCAGAACTCACTCTGTAAGTGACCGTGTAGGGATTGGCAACCCCTTATCCCGTTGGTTGCGAGGATTTATTTGTTTTGTGTAGGTGCGAGGGACTCGCGCTTAGCCTCCTATTGGATTGATACCTTGGTTCTCAAAAACCGAGGGAAATACTTACGCTACTTTGCTGCACCACCCTTTCCTCTTCAAGGGAAAACCAACGCAAGTGCTCAAGAGGTAGCAGGGTCTTCCACAATTGTAGCAATTACGCTCACGACTCGAAGATCTTTTGTCATTGTAGGACCTTGACTTGGAACTTCTTCCTTTGCTTCTACTATTGTAGAACTTGTTGAAATTCTTCACCATTAAGCTCAATTCCTCATTGAAGGTTTGTTTCTCACTAGATGATGTAGGAGCATCACATGAGGCTTTGTAAGCACCACTAGACTTGTTGTGAAGGTCTTCTTTATCCTTGAGTGAGATCTCATGAGAAATGATTCTTCCAATGACTTCCGTTGGCTTGAGATCTTTGTAATTGGGCATCATTTGGATCAATGTGCACACGATATCATATTTTCCATCCAAGGCACTTAGATCTTCTTGATGATGAATCTATCGGTCATCTCTTCACTTCCTAAGCCGGCAATCTCGTTTGTGATGAGAGCAAGCCTAGAGTACATTTCAGCGACACCTTCACCATCCTTCATTTTGAACTTGTCAAGTTGACTTTGAAGCACATCCAATTTGGATTCCTTGACGGAGTCGGTACCTTTGTGCATATCAATCAAAGTATCCCAAATTTCCTTTGCATTCTCAAGACGGCTGAAATTGTTGAATTTTTCAGGGCTCAATCCGTTGAAGAGGATATCGCAAACTTGAGCATTGTATTGCAGCATCTTCAACTCTTCTGCGCTAGCTTCACGGCTCGGTTCTCTCCCATCAAAGAATTTACCTTGCAAGCCAATACACACAATATCCCAAACGGCGGGGTTATGTCCAAGAATATGCATTTTCATCTTATGCTTCCAACTAGCAAAATTAGTACCATCAAAGTAAGGACCTCTATGGTGGTAATTTCCCTTGCTAGATGCCATACTCTCCTAGGTTGTGAAACCAAGGTTATGATTAGCAAAAGCTTTGGAAACCATGGCAAAAGGAGACCAAATCTCTGATACCACTTGTAGGATCGAAAGTATGTCTAGAGGGGGGGTGATTAGACTACTTGACCAAATAAAAATCTAGCCTTTTCCCAATTTTAAGTCTTGGCAGATTTTAGCAACTTAGCACAAGTCAAGTAATCAACCTACACATGCAAGTCTAAGAGTATAGCACGGAATGTAAAAACATTGCACATGAAGGTAAATGGAGGAGTTTGGAGGGAGCAAACGCAATGTAGACACGGAAATTTTTGGCGTGGTTCCAATAGGTGGTGCTATCGTACATCCTCGTCTATGGAGACTTCAACCCACGAAGGGTAATGGTAACACGAGTCCACAGAGGGCTCCACCCACGAAGGGTCCACGAAGAAGCAACCTTGTCTATTGTAACATCCCAAATTTCCAATTTGGAATGTTATACATAGATCATTCTTGCATATCATATTTTATTGCATTTCGTCTCGCGATCCTCGAAATCCTAAGCAACTCAAGGACCCTCGGAGAGAGTTGGGGATTTTCCCGGTTTTCAAATTTGATTTTACCAAATCTTGAAACGAGGATTTTTGGTTTTAATTATTTTTCTCTCCGAAAATATTTCATAATAAAATATATGAGAGGAGATAATATGAATTTTCCTAAATAAATGAAATATGGGAGGAAAAATATTAAAATCAAATATTTGTTTTTATTTGGATTTTATTGCGATTTTATTTGCATTAGAAAAATTGCATGTTTTCAAATTTGCATTTTAGGGCCAAAAAAATGTTCATCCCGTTATAAATATTTTATTTAGATGGTAAAAAATTGTTTTGCATTTTTAGAATTTTATTTTATTTTTTAGGAATTTTTTTAGTTCGGCGGAATTATTTAAAAAAATGCGCAGCGGCTAACTGGGCCGAAGCCCAGTCGCCAGCCCACCTTCCCCGCGACGCCGTCTCCCTCACGAGACCGACGCCGCCACGCCGCCCCGGACCGGAGTCTGGCTAGGACTCCGCCCCGCCGCCCCTTTGCCCCCTCCCCAAGGCACCCCCTCCCCTTTAAATACCAGCCCCCCCCCACCGCCACCACCA
>NC_041390.1:131304850-131322373 GCF_002162155.2 Triticum dicoccoides | reverse complement strand
CACCCGCCACCGCCGCCTCGCCCCGCCCGCAGCAACCGCCGCCACCCGCTACCGTGTCGCGCCGCCGCCGCCTCGCCACTCCGCCGTTGCCTCGTCCCGCCGTTGCCGCCGCGTCTTGCCTGACCGACGAGGTAGCCGCCGGTTTTTTAAAAAGAAAACTGATCCGTTTTTATAAGAAAACCCTAGTTAGTTTTTTTCGGTTTGCCGGTTTTTCCCGGTTTTTCTTTTTAGCGGACGTTCGTCTATACGTTCGTTTTAACGAACGGTTTTCGCTCGTTAGTTACATACAACGAACGCTCGTTCGTTAGCCTGTTCGTCAGTTTTCTTTTATCGGATTTTTCCGCGGTTATTTCTGACCGTGATTTCTGATCCGATTTTCGTTCTAGTTTATCTTTTCGCTCGTTTGTCGGAATCAGGCGATTCAAGCGCCTAGATCATCGTCTCGAGAACCTCTTTCCACTTAACCAACTTGAACAAGATTTTGGTACTGTAAAATTTGACCAGGTCCAAATTAGTAAACCGATCTTCTTTTTCTTCGCCGTTTGAGTTTCGTTGCTCTGTTTGATTTGATTCTTTTTGCAAACCGGAGTTCTTAAGTTGAACTTTCTGGTTAGATCTTCTTATTTGAGTTTTACCTGTGTTTCTTTGCTTGATTGCTTATGTGTGCTATTGTTTGTTTGCGATGAATTCCCAGAGTGCAAAGCGTGTTATTTGGAGTCCCTAGGTTTCGCGGATCGTCAGCAAGGCAAGTAACACTTTGATCATACCCCCTTATCACCCAGTTTTTATGCATCAGTTCCAATCCTCAAACATTGCATGGTTAGGATGTCATTAACATGTGGGTTGGGAAGTAGTTGATGAGGTAGAACCTATTGCCCTGTTATATTCAAACCCTTGGGAGTTACTTCTACGCGTTGCTTATATTGCTATGCTATGCTCGTAGACGTGGTTTGGGAGAGTGAAATCCATGACAGATGTGAGATTGTTAATTAATGGTTTAACTTAAGGTGGCAACTTAAATACACATCTGGGTGCATTGAGGCACCTGGAGTACCCAGTGTTGCCTGTATTTTTGGAAATCCCGGAGTACCCGTGTGATCTTCCTATGGAACGCCACCCAGGCTCAAAGGGAACTGAGATGATTCATGCTAGAAACTTCTGTGTGCAGCCACAAGCTATTATGGGCTCTAGCATAGTTGAGTAAGTTATGTGAAGCTCTTGAAGAGGTGGATCAGCAGGTAGTGGGTTGTAGGTTTGGTATGGTCTGCCTGGAGTAGAGAGTTAATGTTTCTGAAAGACTGTGTCTCGGTCATCCGTTTCTCAAACATCATGGAGTGCGAGAAATTCAATGGAGCCGATCGAGTCTTGTGGGGAAAAGTGCACAAACCTCTGCAGAGTGTACAAACTAATCATGGTTAGCCGTGTCCCCGATTATGGACATCTTGAGTATCTAGTACTTGGAGTATCTTAAGTATCTCATCACTCTTAAATTAATATTGTTGGGTTGATAATTACTTTTAATTGGGATTGAGTTGGAGGAACCTTCTCAATAATGTTTCAACTACCATGATAGTTAAATAAAATCTATTCCTTTGTTGTAGGGAAAAATTGGCTTTTCGCAAAAACTATAACCATAGAGCTTTCCACCAGCCAAATATGCATGTAGTGATAGCATTATTCTGATCTTGCTCTACTGTGTTACTTTGCCAGCATATTCCATGTGCTGACCCGTTTTCGGGCTGCAACGTATTATGTTGCAAACTTTTCAGACGAGGAGTAAGGTTCGTTAGGTCGTTGCCGTGCAGCTCAGCTATGCCGTTGGAGTTGATGGACTCACTTTATCTTCCAAGCCTTCCGTTGTTATCGTATTAGATGGCCTTAAGCCATATTTACTGTAATAAGTTCTCTTTGGAGACATTCGATGTAATAAGTGTGTGATTGCTACTCTGTTATAAATCCTCGAGTATTGTGTGTGTCAGCATTACCGATCCAGGGATGACACTGAAGCACCGAGACTTGACCGTTTGAGGTCGGGTCGCTACAAGATGGTATCAGAGCACACGCTGAGTGTAGGACACGACCATTAAGCTAAAACCATAGATCACTATTCTCTTCTCATTTCTGACTCCTCTCCATTTTCTACTCTTTAGTATGGCGGATGCAAGGAACAAGTTTGCACAACCGGATGAAGAAGCACCTTTTGGACGACACTTGAAGGAAGTCACTAGGTACCTGAACATAGGAATACCAAGCTTCACCGGGACTTACAACGCCACTTTGCCAGAAGAGGAGCGATGGAGGATTCAAGTTCAAGTTCTAGGAAGGACCTTCACGCCAGTCACTAAGCCCATAGAGTTTTCCTTCGATGCACCAACCTGGAGTCTAGGAAAGAGTATGGCAGCTCACATCACCATGGGACGCATTGGAGAAGTATCATAAGGAGCTTAGGATACTATCTATCAGATTTGTGGGCGCCGAGACGAGCAATGGGAGATGATCAGCACCAGGAAGGATAGATCAATTGCAGCTTTCATCCAGGAACTAAACCAGCACATTCGACACCAGGAGAATCAGATGTGTGCAGGCATGATAGATCTTAAGAAGACAATGACTAGGATCACGGAACTGGAGGAAGAACCCAAGGCTACACGTGAAGATTATGAGGAAGAAATCGTCGTACTAGTGGATAAGAATGACGACCTGATTAAGAAGATCGGAATATTCATGGGAGACCCCACACCAGTAGAAGAAGACGAAGAACCCAAGGAGATTCGCCCGGAGGACTACATCATCATCGACGACACCGACTCCGACCTTAGCGATGATGACTTTGAAGACGAAGCTGGAGCAGACATCATGGAGTCTTCAACTGAAGAATATTTTTAGTAGACCACCACATCAGTAGTAGTATTCCACCATGTAAATAGAGTAGTCCAAGCACTTTTACGATAGTTCTAGACCGATTGTATGCCCTTACTTGATTGATTGAGTGAAATGATTGTGTTTGTCTCATGTGCATATGGGTAGTGCTTTCTCGTTAGACCTCATTCTATTCTAATCTCTCCCCTCTAAACCCATCAGATGCCTCCGAGACGTGACCCCGGATTTGCTTTCCCACCGGAGCTCACTCAGTTGATCCAGCAACAGAATACCCTCATGCAGTTGTTAGTTCAGAACCAAGGCAACAACAACAACAACAACAATCCACCACCACCACCACCAGTTGACAACTTAGCCCATTTTCTGAGGTTGCAACCGCCGGTGTTTTCCAGTAGCACCGAGCCTATAGTAGCAGATGATTGGCTCCGCAGGATTGGAAGGGAGTTAACCACTGCAGGATGTACCGATGCTGAGAAGGTGTGTTTTGCCGCACATCAGTTGGATGGACTAGCAGCCTCATGGTGGGAGAATTACACTGTCACCTACCCTATAGCCACGGTGACATGGGACCAGTTTCAGCAAGCCTTCCATACAGACCATGGCTCAACTAGAGCTATGAGCATGAAGAAGCGTGAGTTTTGCAACTTACGCCAGGGGAACCGTAGTGTGGCTCAGTATGCGGATGAGTTTAGCAAGTTATCTCGCTATGCCCCTGATGATGTGGCCATAGATGCCACAAAGCAGGAGAAGTTTATGGAAGGGCAGAATGATGAGATGAGCATGCAGTTGATGGTGGAAACATTCAACAACTACTAGGAGTTGGTAGATAAGGATCTTATGATTGAAAGGAAGCAACAGCAGATTGAGAGCCGTAAGAGGAAGTATGGGCAAGGGAGGTATAACTCAGGAGCTCAGCAGAAGCCTCGCCTAACCCCGAACTCGGAGGACTTGTTCGTAACCATGGAGGCCACACCCATAATGGAGGAAGTAACCATAATCATACTAGCCCAAGGAATGGGCATGGGAATGGAGCAAGCAACAATCAGAACCGCCCCAATCTAGCCACACCCACCAAGAGAGACCTAAGCCATGTTACTTGTTTCAAGTGCGGGAAGACTGGACACTATGCCACGGAGTGCCCTGAAGGGGAGAATGGAAATGGAAATGGGAGCGCTGGGAAGAAGCCCAATCCATTCAACAAAGGACAAGTAAACCACGTTAACGTGGAGGAAGTTGAAGAGCAGCCAAACATGGTTATAGGTAAGTTTTTGGTTAAGTCATTTACCGCTCTTGTTATTTTTGATACTAGTGCATCGCATTCATACATATCAAGGGAATTCGTGGATAAGTTTAAACTACCGACCCAAACCCTTAGTACCCCTCTGTTAGTAAGTTCACCTGGAGCAGAGTATATGGCTAGTCGATGGTGCAACCAGATACCCTTAACCATTGGCAACCATGTTTTTCCGTCCGACCTAATTATCTTGGAGTCACAAGGATTGGATGTGATATTAGGAATGGACTGGATGTCAAAGTATGGAGGAAGCATTGACTGTGTTAGTAAGTCAATTTGTCTCACCACCCCTGAGGGAAAAAGGATCAAGTATGTATCCAGGCATGCACCCAGAAGTAGCCAAGTAAATACCCTCACGGGAGTTGTCCAGGAGGAAGTGTCTATAGTAAAGGATTACCCGGATGTTTTCCCAGAGGAGTTACCAGGCATGCCACCGGATCGAGATATCGAGTTTTTGATAGAGCTATTGCCAGGCACAGGGCCAATATCCAAGAGACCCTATCGGATGTCCGCGAATGATCTGGAGGAGATTAAGAAACAGATCAAGGAGTTATTGGAGAAAGGTTACATTCGACGGAGTTCATCACCATGGGGTGCCCCAGTGCTTTTGGTTGAGAAGAAGGATAAGTACCTAAGAATGGTTGTTGATTATCGGGCCTTGAACGAAGTAACGATTAAGAACAAGTACCCATTGTCGATGATCAATGATCTGTTTGACCAGCTGCAAGAAGCTAAGGTGTTTTCGAAGACCGATCTGCGATCAGGATATCATCAGTTGAAGATACGGGAGAAGGATATACCAAAGACAACATTCACCACATGGTACGGGCTATACGAATATACGGTCATGTCGTTTGGACTGACTAAAGCCCCTACCTATTTCATGAGCAAGGTGTTCATGGATTATTTGGATAAGTTTGTTGTGGTGTTCATTGATGATATAATGGTATATTCGAAGAATGAAGAGGAGCACAAGGAGCATTTGCGTTTAGTTCTCGAGAAACTCAGGGAACATCAGTTGTATGCCAAGTTCAGCAAATGCGAGTTTTGGTTGAAGGAAGTCAGATTCCTTGGACATATTATATCAGGAGAAGGTATAGCAGTAGACCCCACCAAGGTTCAGTCAGTCACTGAATGGTTGGCACCCACTTCAGTTAGCGAGATCCGCAGTTTTCTTGGACTCGCAGGATATTATCAGAGATTCATTGAGAATTTTTCCAAGATTGTGAAGCCAATGACGGAATTATTGAAGAAGGATACCAAGTTTAAATGGACGGAAGATTGCGAGGCAAGTTTCCAGGAGCTGAAGAAACATTTGACTACAGCCCCAGTGCTGACACTGCCAGATATACGTAAGGATTTTCAAGTGTACTGTGACGCCTCACGCCTACGACTTGGAAGTGTGCTTATGTAGGATGGAAGAGTTGTTTCGTATGCCTCACGACAATTAAAACCACACGAGTTGAATTATGACATGCATGATTTGGAGTTAGCATCCGTAGTGCATGCGTTGAAGACCTGGAGGCATTACCTTATTGGAAACCATTGTGATGTATACACGGATCATAAGAGTTTGAAGTACATTTTCACCCAGAAGGAGCTGAACCTTAGGCAGAGAAGATGGTTGGAGCTTATAAAGGATTATGACATGAAGCTTCACTATCATCCAGGAAAGGCCAATGTCGTAGCAGACACTTTGAGCCGGAAGTGTTATGCTAATACCCTAGCGAGCACGGGATTGCCGAAGGAGTTAGCAGAGGATCTCCGGGAACTTTGATTGGAGATTGTTCCTAGAGGTTTTGTTGCAACAATGGAGGTTCAGTCTACATTGTTGGGAAAGATTCGAGAAGCTCAGAAGGATGACAAAGAGATTGCGGAGATAAAAGAGAAAATGAGCGAAGGAAAGGCCAAAGGTTTTCGTGAGGATGAACATGACACCTTATGGTTTGAGGACCGTGTTTATGTGCCCAATAACACAGAGATCAGGAAGTTAATACTTCAGGAGGCTCATGACTCACCATACTCGATACACCCCGGAAACACCAAGATGCATTTGGATTTGAAGGAACGTTTCTGGTGGATAGGGATGAAGAAGGATATCGTCGAGTATGTAGCCGTATGTGATGTATGTCAGAGAGTGAAGGCAGAGCATCAAAAGCCAGCAGGATTGCTATAGCCTATGCCGATACCCGAATGGAAGTGGGATAAACTTGGCATGGATTTGATCACTGGATTTCCCAGGACCAAATCAGGATATGATTCTATATGGGTAGTAGTTGACCGCTTGACCAAAGTGGCACACTTTATCCCAGTGAAAACAACTTATACCAGTGCAAAGTTGGCCAAGATATATATGACTAGGATCGTATGTTTGCATGGAGTTCCGAGCACCATCGTATTAGATATAGGGACACAGTTTACCTCAAAGTTTTGGCACCAATTGCACCAGACTTTGGGAACGAGATTGGAGTTCAGTACAACATTTCACCCGCAGACGGATGGACAGACCGAGAGAGTCAACCAGATTCTGGACGATATGTTGAGAGCCTGTGCGCTAGATTATGGATCTAGTTGGGATGATAATTTGCCTTACGCAGAGTTCTCATACAACAATAGTTACCAAGCTAGTCTGAATATGGCACCGTTCGAAGCCCTGTATGGACGAAGGTGCAGAACACCGTTGATGTGGGATGAAGTTGGATACCGGCAGTTGTTTGGACCAGACTTGATCAAAGAGTCTGAGGAGAAAGTTAAACTGATTCGAGATAGACTGAAGATAGCTTAGTCTAGACAGAAGAGTTATGCAGAATCTAAATGCAAGGAGGTAACCTATGAAATTGGAGACATAGCATATCTGCGAGTATCACCTTTGCAAGGAGTGAAACGTTTTGGAGTTAAGGAAAAGTTAGCCCCGAGATTTGTAGGACCGTATCGTGTTTTGGAACGGATGGGAGAAGTTGCCTACAAGTTGGAGTTACCTGAAGGACTGTCAGGAGTTCACGATGTGTTTCACGTTTCCCAGTTGAAGAAGTGCCATGCTGAGATGGCCGATATACCGCTAAGAGATACCGTACCCTTGGAGGCGATTCAATTGGACAATGATTTGACTTATGAGGAGAAGCCGGTCAAGTTTTTGGAGTTTGCCAGTCGAGTCACCCGCAACAAGGTTATCAAGTTTTGCAAAGTTCAGTGGAGCCACCATACCGAGGACAAAGCCACATGGGAACAAGAGGATGATCTTCGCAAAGACCACCCACACCTATTTTCTAGCCAACCCGAATCTCGAGGGCGAGATTCATCTTAAGGGGGGTAGGTTTGTAACATCCCAAATTTCCAATTTGGAATGTTATATATAGATCATTCTTGCATATCATATTTTATTGCATTTCGTCTCGCGATCCTCGAAATCCTAAGCAACTCAAGGACCCTCAGAGAGAGTTGGAGATTTTCCCGGTTTTCAAATTTGATTTTATCAAATCTTAAAACGAGGATTTTTGGTTTTAATTATTTTTCTCTCCTAAAATATTTCATAATAAAATAAATGAGAGGGGATAATATGACTGCTCCAAAATAAATGGAATATGGGAGGAAAAATATTAAAATCAAATATTTGTTTTTATTTGGATTTTATTGCGATTTTATTTGCATTAGAAAAATTGCACGTTTTTAAAATTGCATTTTAGTGCCAAGAAAATGTTCATCTTGTTCTAAATATTTTATTTAGACGGTGAAAATTTGTTTTGGCATTTTTAGAATTTTATTTTATTTTCTAGGATTTTTTTTAGTTTCGGCGGAATTATTTAAACAAAATGCACAGCGGCTAACTGGGCCAAAGCCTAGTCGCCGGCCCACCTTACCCACGACGCCGTCTCCTTCAGGAGACCGACGCCGCCACGTCGCCCCGGACCGGAGTCCGGCTAGGACTCCGCCCCGCCGCCCCATTGCCCCCTCCCCAAGGCACCCCCCTCCCCTTTAAATACCAGCCCCCCACCGCCACCATCACCCGCCACCGCTGCCTCGCCCCGCCCGCAGCAACCGCCGCTGCCTGCTGCCGTGCCCGCCGCCTCGCCGCCGCCTTGTCCCGCCGTCGCCGCCGCGTCTCGCCGGACCAACGAGGTAGCTGCCGGTTTTTTAAAAGAAAACCGATCTGTTTTTTTAAAGAAAACCCTAGTTCGTTTTTTCGGTTCGCCGGTTTTTCCCGGTTTTTCTTTTTTAGCGGACGTTCATCCGTACGTTCGTTGTAACGAACGGTTTTCGCTCGTTAGTTACAGATAACGAACGCTCGTTCGTTAGCCTGTTCGTCAGTTTTCTTTTATCGGATTTCTCCGCGGTTATTTCTGATCGCGATTTCTGATCCGATTTTCGTTCTAGTTTATCTTTTCGCTCGTTTGTCATAATCAGGCGATTCAAGCGCCTAGATCTTCGTCTCGAGACCCTCTTTCCGCTTAACCAACTTGAACAAGATTTTGGTACTGTAAAACTTGACCTAGGTCCAGATTAGTAAACCGATCTTGTTTTTCTTCGCCGTTTGAGTTTCGTTGCTCCGTTCAATTTGATTCTTTTTGCAAACCGGAGTTCTTAAGTTAAACTTTCTGGTTAGATCTTCTTATTTGAGTTTTACCCGTGTTTCTTTGCTTGATTGCTTATGTGTGCTATTGTTTGTTTGCGATAGAATTCTCGGAGTGCGAAGCGTGTTATTTGGAGTCTCTAGGTTTCGCGGATCATCAGCAAGGCAAGTAACACTTTGATCATACCCCTTTATCACCTAGTTTTTATGCATTAGTTCCAATCCTCAAACATTGCATGGTTAGGATGTCATTAGCATGTGGGTTGGGAAGTAGTTGATGAGGTAGAACATATTGCCCTGTTATATTCAAACCCTTGGGAGTTACTTCTACGGGTTGCTTATATTGCTATGCTATGCTCGTAGACGTGGTTTGGGAGAGTGAAATCCATGATAGATGTGAGATTGTTAATTAATGGTTCAACTTAAGGTGGCAACTTAAATACACATCTGGGTGGATTGAGGCACTTGGAGTACCCAGTGTTGCCTTTTTTTGGAAATCCCGGAGTACCCGTGTGATCTTCCTATGGACCGCCACCTAGGCTCAAAGGGAACTGAGATGATTCATGCTAGAAACTTCCGTGTGCAGCCACAAGATATTGTGGGCTCTAGCATAGTTGAGTAAGTTATGTGAAGCTCTTGAAGAGGTGGATCAGCAGGTAGTGGGTTGTAGGTTTGGTATGGTCTGCCCGGAGTAGAGAGTTAATGTTTCTGAAAGACTGTGTCTCGGTCATCCGTTTCTCAAACATCATGGAGTGCGAGAAATTCAATAGAGGTGATCGAGTCTTGTGGGGAAAAGTGCACAAACCTCTGCAGAGTGTACAAACTAATCATGGTTAGCCATGTCCCCGGTTATGGACATCTTGAGTATCTAGTACTTGGAGTATCTTAAGTATCTCATCACTCTTAAATTAATATTGTTGGGTTGATAATTACTTTTAATTGGGATTGAGTTGGAGGAACCTTCTCAATAATGTTTCAACTATCATGATAGTTAAATAAAATATATTCCTTTGTTGTAGGAAAAAATTGGCTTTTCGCAAAAACTATAACCATAGAGCTTTCCACCAGCCAAATATGCATGTAGTGATAGCATTATGCTGTTATTGCTCTACTATGTTACTTTGCCAGCATATTCCATGTGCTGACCCATTTTCAGGCTGCAACATATTATGTTGCAGACTTTTCAGACGAGGAGTAAGGTTCGTTAGGTCGTTGCCGTGCAGCTCAGCTATGCCGTTGGAGTTGATGGACTCACTTTATCTTCCAAACCTTCCGCTGTTATCGTATTAGATGGCCTTAAGCCATATTTACTGTAATAAGTTCTCTTTGGAGATATTCGATGTAATAAGTGTTTGATTGCTACTCTGTTATAAATCCTCGAGTACTGTGTGTGTCAGCATTACCGATCCAGGGATGACACTGAAGCACAGAGATTTGACCGTTTGAGGTCAGGTCGCTACATCTATCCCACCATGGCCATCGCCCACGAAGGACTTGCCTCACTTGGGTAGATCTTCACGAAGTAGACGATCTCCTTGGCCTTGCAAACTCCTTGGTTCAACTCCACAATCTTGTCGGAGGCTCCCAAGTGACACCTAACCAATCTAGGAGACACCACTCTCCAAAAGGTAATAAATTATGTGTTGATGATGAACTCCTTGCTCTTGTGCTTCAAATGATAGTCTCCCCAACACTCAACTCTCTCTGACTGATTTGGATTTGGTGGAAAGATGATTTGAGTGGAAAACAACTTGGGGAAGGCTAGAGATCAATATTCTTGTGGTTGGAATGGAATATCTTGGTCTCAACACATGAGTAGGTGGTTCTTTCCCAGAAAATGTATGTTGGAAGTGTAGGCACAGTCAGATGGCTCTTTCAATGAATGAAGAGTGGGTGAAGGGGTATATATAGCCTCCACACAAAATCTAACTGTTGCACACAATTTACTAAACTCGGTGGGACTGAATCATGAAACTCGGTCACACCAATTTAGTTCAAAATGTGAACATTAGGCTTTTCGGTGGGACCGACATGTCAACTAGGTGGTACCGATTAATTAGGGTTAGGGCATAACGTAATCTCAGTGAGACTGATCACATAAACTCGGTGGGACCGATTTCTGTAATAGGCAAACAGAGAGTTGGTCAGGCAAACTCTGTGGGACCGAATCGCTCATTTCTGTGAGACCAAAACGTTACGAAAGGGAAACAGATAGTTTGCATTGCGAATTCAGTGGAACCGATCACTCATCTCGGTTAGACCAAAATGTTACGAATGGAAACAAAGAGTTTGCAATCCCATCTCGGTGAGACCGAGATCCCTATCGGTGAGACCGAATTGACTAGGGTTTCTGGCAGTGGCTATGTCAAATGAACTCGGTGGCACCGGATAGATCAAATCGATGGGGCTGAGTTTGACTTTTGGTTTGGGACATATGTGGATATGAGAAAGTGGTTGAGGGCTTTTGGAGCATATCACTAAGCATTTTGATCAAGCAAGCCATTAAGCAACACCTCATCCCCTTTTAATAGTATCGGCTTTTCCTATGGACTCAATGTGATCTTGGATCACTAAAATGAAAAAGTAGAGTCTTGAGCTTGAGCCAATATGTGTCCTTAGCATTTTGAGGGGTCCACATTCCTAGTCCATGCCATACCATGCCAATCATTGAACTTTCTGAAATGATCATCTTGAAAGAGCATTAGTTCAATGAGCTATATGTTGTTAGGAATTACCAAAACTACCTAGGGATAGTTGCACTTTCAAAACAAAGTAAACAAAGAGAACCGTGGGTTCAAAGACCTATGCCTTTCCACCTAAGTCAACTAAAAAGAAATATGATGAAGAATTTGAAAGCTTTGCTGAAATGCTGAGGCCAGTCTTTTTGCGTACTCGCTTGACTGATATCTTGAAAATGCCTCCTTATGCAAAGTATATGAAGGATATCATCACCAATAAGAGAAAAATACTGGAAGCTGAAATCTCCAATATACTTGCTAATTATACTTTTAAAGATGGAGTACCTAAAAAACTTGGAGATCCGGGAATTCCAACTATACCTTGCTCCATCAATAAGAATTATGTGAAAACTACTTTATGTGATTTAGGAGCTGGTGTTAGTGTTATGCCTTTCTCTTTTATAAAAGACTTGATTTGAATAAACTCACACCTACAAAAATATCTTTGCAAATGGCTGACTAATCAAGTGCCATACCTATCGGTATTTGTGAGGATGTGCATGTTGTTATTGCTAATGTTACTATTTTAACTGACTTTGTTATACTTGAGATGCCCGAGGACGACAACATGTCGATTATCCTTGGTAGAACCTTCTTGAATACTACAAGGGTTGTTATTGATTGCAATAAAAGCAAGATCACTTTTCATATCAATGGTAATGAGCATACAGTGCATTTTCCTATGAAACAATTCCAAGTGAATGGTATTAATGTTATTGAAAAATCTCCGACAATCACTATTGGAAGTTTTCAAATACCTCTACCTACTATCAAAAGGAAATATGAAATGCTTATTGTTGGGGACATTCATATCCCCATTGAGGTAACTTAGTGACTTACAAAGTCGGTTTCATGCTAATCGAAAGTGGTTGTTAATAAGACTTGATCAACCTTATTAATGGATCATTTTTGAGTGGCATGAAGTTGATGAATTTAGTAAGCACTACCTTCTGTCCCTACCTTCTGTTTTCTATTTTTATTAGTTAAATAAAAATGCCATGTTTTGTCTATTTTTTGATTTTTTTTCATGCAATAAAAAAGACCCAAAAATAAAAGTTCTCAGAATGCTCTGAAAATTTAATACAATTTTTTCTGAATATTTCTGAATATTTGGTGCAAATAACATAAGAGGGAGGTGCACCAGGTGGGCACAACCCACCTGGGCGCGCCAGGACCCCCAGGCATGCTCTGGTGGGTTGTGGTCCCCACGTGGCCCCCTCACTTATCTCTTTACACCACATCATGACCTACCTCCAGAAAAAATTCTCCATTTCTCTCTCTCCCGTGTTCTTGCTCTCAAGCCCGCAGATTTCGATCTCTTTGCTCGAAGCTCCATTTCCGAAACTGTTTCAGGAGATTGTTGCTTGGTATGTGACTCCACCGTTTGTCCAATTAGTTTTTGTTTTAGTGGTTTATATTTTGAATAATTAGCTACTCTTGGTGCTGCTGTAGATGAGCTTGCATGTTAAATTATTGGAGTTCTAAGTAGTTTGAATGCTTGCTATGGCCTCTATGTATCCATATGAGTAGTTGGTATCATTTTTGTGAAGTTTTGTTGAGAAACTTTTGTGGGCTAATAAATTTCAGAATTTTTATTCATAGGAAAACCATGAATATCTTTAGGAAGTTTGGCTCCAAGAAGAACTCCAAGGGTGTTATTGGGGAGTCATCTGACAGTGATCTCCATCCTCGGAGGTTGGCGGAAGTACGGTCGTGCGAATGGCCGCACACCCCATTCATGGAAGAAGCTTGAATCCTTCAGGAGTTCACACAATATGCTGCTAATGCCGGCCTCACCAACTTCATCACAGCTGAATGCGAACAACATCATCTCCTCACAAACTCCTTTGTTCAAAGTTTTACTTTCCTCTCTAGGAATAATCCTCCTGAAGTGTGATTTGATTTATATGCTGAAACCCATCAGATACCACTTACTGAATTTTGTAACATATGCATGATCCTTCTGATGGGAGTTTAGCTGAGCCTAGGCCGGCAGAGTTTGAGGCCTTTTATCGTACCTTGACAGTGTGAGATGAGAGAGGGGCGTCGGCTATCACTGCCGCTAGCTTGCATTTTCCTGTTGTTCATTACTTTGCTCTTTTCATTGCAAAATGCTTGCTTGCTAGAGAGAAGGTGGGTGCACTCAGCTCACCAGACCTTGTTGTTTTGCTCGTGTATTAGAGGGCGACAACACTTATAGCTTGGGAGCTATTGTGGCACGGCGCCTCCACATTAATAGGTCCAAGGGTAAAATACATGGTGGGATTTTCGCTACTTGTTTGGCGGCTCACTTCGATGTTGAGATACGCCTTCATGATTACCCTCTGACCAAGGTTTACCTAGACCGTGCAGCCATGGAACACCACCATTTCATTGCAAAAAGATTACCCTGACATCCCTATTCCTTATAACTTGGTTTTCAACATTGAAACTCGTGATATTATTCCATTGCCTGCTCCTGCTTTGTTTGATCCTGTTGCCATGGGCGGATATAGGATTATGCATGCGGACATCATCGCCTACCGGAATGATCAGGTTGCTGTAGAGGAGGAGGAAGAGCCTTAGCAGTGGGATCAATGGATGCCTGCTCCTCAGTACCCCAACTACTATCCAGGCTTCTGATCAACTACCAAGTTAGGCCACAAGCCTAAGCTTGGGGGAGTACGTGTTTCTCACCGACATTACATTCATGTTCACTTATTTAATCTGCTGGTGTTCACACTTTTTCATTGTATCATCCATGTTTAGATTTATTTTTCTTGTTTTCTTCTTGTGTGTTTGAAAAATCTTAGAAAAACCAAAAAAATAGTTGTAGTTAGTTTACTTTCTATGCATGCTTAATTTTAGTACTAAAAAGAAAACCCCAAAAGATTTCCTTGTTCTTCTTTTACTTGTTGGGAGCTTTCCCGTGTAAATAGTTTTCTCGTTTTTGCTTTTCCCTTTTATTTGCTTTTTCAAGAAAACCAAAAACTCCAAAAATATTTCAATGTGTTTCTCTGAACTTCTTTTCTTTTTATTCAAGTTGTACCAAGGAGAAGACCACGATGAAAATGTTGAGTGGCTCTCATATGATTAATTGTTGATCTAATGAAGAGCACGTTTTACCTTGTCTTCTCCTGTTGTATAAAATGTTTGCAGATTCCAGCTTAGTCCATGACACTCTTGCACTATTATTATTTTCACATCATTCGGTCATGCAAGTGAAAGGCAATAATGACGATATTTGATGAACTGGCCGTGGCAGAGAGAAACTGGTATGAACTCGACTTGTTCTGTTTGTGTAAATATGTTTAACCTAGTATCCATGATTCAACCCAATATGATTAAACATGTTTGCAATGACAATTAGAGATTATAGTTTCTCATGCCATGCATAAGTATCTGGGAGTGGATAATGATCTATCTTGGATATCAACATTGTGTTAAAATGATTGTGATGTAGTATGGTGATATGGTATCCTCCTTTGAATGTTCGAGTGGCTTGACTTGGCACATGTTCATGCATGTAGTTGAATCAAAACCAACATAGCCTCTATGATATTTATGTTCATGGTGATCATATCTTACTCATGCTAGTGTCCAATGTTACTTATGCATAATGCATGTTCATGACCGTTGTTGCTCTCTAGCTGGCCGCTTATTAATCTAATTGCTAGCTTTCGCCTATACTAAGTGGGAATTCTGCTTGTACATCAAAAACCTTAAACCCAAAAGTTATTCCAGATGAGTCCACCATACCTACCTATATGCGGTAATATCCTTTTTGTGTGCCTGGATCGTTCATGGAACGACAGGAGGTGGTCGGTATCTTCCATGCTAAGTGGGTTATTCTCAGGTCGAGTGTTTATTCACTCGCCATTGCACGAGAAAAGGGAGGTAATAGGGATGCCCAGTCCCAAACTGCAAACAGAAAAAGTTTACAAATAATCAAACAAAAACTCCCAATGGAGTCAAAACCTTACTTTTATCGCTTGGGAACCGCCACTAGCATGCTTAGCATGAAAGATATTGATAACTGATGGTCATGAAGTAAATGAAAAGGGAGCATGTCTCAAAATATCATTTACCTCTGTTCTAAAAACCTGAGCTCTGGCACCTCTGCAAATTACTGCTTCCATCTGTGAAGGGACTATCTATTTACTTTTATGTTGTGTCATCACATTCTAAAACAAGCGCTAGAACCCGAGAGCACTGCTGTCCTGACTTATGCATTTGTGTAGTCTTTTCTACCATGCATTACATGAAGGAAATATGCCCTAGAGGCAATAATAAAGTTGTTATTTATATTTCCTTATATCATGATAAATGTTTATTATTCATGCTAGAATTGTATTAACCAGAAACTTGATACATGTGTGAATACATAGACAAAGAAAGTGTCCCTAGTATGCCTCTACTTGACTAGATCATTAATCAAAGATGGTTAAGTTTCCTAACCATAGACATGTGTTGTCATTTGATGAACGGGATCACATCATTAGGAGAATGATGTGATGGACAAGACCCATCTGTTAGCTTAGCATATTGATCGTTAAGTTTTATTGCTATTGCTTTCTTCATGACTTATACATATTGCTCTGACTATGAGATTATGCAACTCCCGAATACCGGAGGAACACCTTGTGTGCTATCAAACATCGCAACGTAACTGGGTGATTATAAAGATGCTCTACAGGTGTCTCCAAAGGTGTTTGTTAGGTTGGCATAGATCAAGATTAGGATTTATCACTCTGAGTATCGGAGAGGTATCACTAGGCCCTCTTGGTAATGCACATCACTATAAGCCTTGCAAGCAACGTGACTAATGAGTTAGTTACAGGATGATGCATTACGGAACGAGTAAAGAGACTTGGCAGTAATGAGATTGAAATAGGTATGATGATACCGATGATCGAATCTCGGGCAAGTAACATACCGATGACAAAGGGAATAACGTATATTGTTATTGTGGTTTGACCGATAAAGGTCTTCGTAGAATATGTAGGAACCAATATGAGCATCCAGGTTCCGCTATTTTTTATTGATCGGAGATGTGTCTCGGTCATGTCTACATAGTTCTTGAACCCGTAGGGTCCGCACGCTGAACGTTCGATGACGATTTGTATTATGAGTTATGTGTTTTGGTGACCGAAGTTTGTTCAGAGTCCCAGATGATATCACGGACATGACGAGGAGTCTCGAAATGGTCGAGAGGTAAAGATTGATATATTGGAAGGTAGTATTCGGACACCGGAAGGGTTCCAGAGTATATCGGGTACATACTAGAGTACCAGAGGGGTTACCGGAACCCCCCGAGGAAAGATATGGGCCATATGGGCCATAGGAGGGAGGCTAATCAGCCCACAAGGTGCTGGTGCACCCCCACAAGGGATGAAGCCAAATTGGACTAGGGAAGGGGGGCCACCCCCCTTTCCTTCTCCTACTCCCTCTCCTTTCCCCCTCCATGAGAAGGAAAAGAAGGGGGGCGAATCCTACTAGGACTAGGAGTCCTAGTAGGACTCCCCCCTTATAGCGCGCCCCCTATGGCCGGCCTCCTCCCTCTCCCTCCTTTATATACATGGGCAGGGCACCCCTTGGAGATACAACAATTTTTCCAAGCCCTGTGCGTCGTCTCTCTCCATAGTTTGCTCCTCCGGTCATAGCGTCCTAGTGCTTAGGCGACGCCCTGTGCGAATCACATCACCATCACCTTCACCACGTCGTCGTGCTGATGAAACTCTCCCTCAACCCTCTGCTGGATCAAGAGTTCGAGGGACGTCATTGTAGCCCAAGATGCGATTATATCCCACTCACGTGATGAACTCATGATTGGGGCACAACCGCATTTCGAGCGCATAAAAAGGTGGATATCATTACAACATACCATGTACTAAATAGACTAGAATACAAGGTAAAGGCTTACACTCGCCACAAGCTACAACATGAATACAACAGTTCATCAATACATAGCAATCATCATACAGAAGAGCAGGATTCGACTACAGATGAAAATGAACGAAAAGAAGAACGACATCCACCCTGCTAGTCCTAGGCTCCCGACCCGG
>NC_041390.1:131288031-131304747 GCF_002162155.2 Triticum dicoccoides | reverse complement strand
GAAGAAGAAGAAGAAGAAGAAGAAGAAGAAGAAGAAGAAGAAGAAGAAGAAGAAGAAGAAGAAGAAGAAGAAGAAGAAGAAGAAGAAGAAGAAGAATAAGAATAAGAAGAAGAAGAAGAAGAAGAAGAATAAGAAGAAGAAGAAGAAGAAGAAGAAGAAGAAGAAGAAGAAGAAGAAGAAGAAGAAGAAGAAGAAGAAGAAGAGGAACTCCAAACAAGCAAGCATCACACTCGCGTCAGATTGATGCTTTACCTATACCTGCAACTGTTGTTGTAGTAATCTGTGAGCCACGAGGACTCAGCCCCCGAACCTTCCAATTGCCTGGATCCATCAAAATGGATGGCCCAATATGTGTGATCCAACTTTTCTTCAGGTGCCTGCATTTCCGTCCAATCATTGATAAAATCGACCAGTGCTTGAGACTTAATCGCCGTCCGAGGCACATACTTCAAATCGTGCGGCCCAAGCTCTATAGCCCACTTGGCAATCCGGCCAGTTGCTTCCCGGTTCTGGATGATATCCCCCAAAGGAGCAGAACTAACCACTGTGATTGGATGCCCTTGGAAGTATTGTTTAAGCTTCCGGCTTGCCATAAAAACTCCATACACCAGCTTCTGCCAATGCGGATACCTTTGCTTGGACTCAATGAGCACCTCGCTGATATAATAGACCGGACGTTGAACCGGATACTCCTTACTTGCCTCCTTTCGCTCCACCACAATAGCCACGCTGACCGCCCGAGCATTAGCAGCAACATATAGCAGTAACGGCTCCTTGTCAATGGGAGCGGTGAGCACAGGCGGATTGGCCAATTGCCGCTTTAAGTCCTCAAATGCTTCATCGGCAGCAGAACTCCAGACAAACTGATCCGTCTTCTTCAACATCTGATACAAAGGGATTGCCTTCTCACCAAGACGACTGATAAACCGGCTTAACATGGCAATCCGGCCTGCCAGGCGTTGAACATCATTGATACACTTCGGTTTAGCCAGGGAGGTGATGGCTGTGATCTTCTCCGGATTAGCCTCAATTCCCCTATTGGACACCAGGAAGCCTAATAACTTGCCCGCCGGTACACCAAAGACGCATTTGTCTGGATTAAGCATCATCTTGTATGTCCTCAGGTTATCAAAGGTTTCCTTTAAATCACCAATCAGAGTCTCCTTCTCCCTGGATTTAACCACGATATCATCCACGTAGGCGTGTACATTACGGCCAATCTGTTTGTGTAGACAATTTTGCACACAACATTGATAAGTTGCCTAGGCACTCTTGAGCCCAAAGGGCATAGACACATAGCAGAAGGCTCCAAAGGGAGTTATGAATGCCGTTTTCTCCTGGTCCTTAACTGCCATTTTGATAATGATATCAAGAATATGCATCCAAAAAACTTAAAAGCTCACAACCCGCCGTAGCATCAATAATTTGATCAATACAGGGAAGGGCAAAAGGATCTGCTGGACAAGCTTTATTAAGATCTGTGTAATCCACACACATGCGCCAGGTGCCATTTTTCTTAAGGACCAGCACCAGATTGGCAAGCCACTCAGGGTGAAAAACTTCAACAATAAAACCAGCTGCTAAGAGCCTGGCTACCTCTTCTCCAATTGCCTTGCGTCTTTCTTCGTTAAACCGACGGAGGAACTGTTTCATCGGTTTGTATTTAGGATCCACATTAAGGGTGTGCTCAGCAAGTTGCCTCGGTACACCTGGCATGTCAGAGGGCTTCCATGCAAAAATGTCCCGATTCTCATGGATGAACTCGATGAGCGTGCTTTCCTATTTCGGATCCAAATTAGCACTGATGCTGAACTGCTTGGACGAATCGCCAGGTACAAAGTCAACAAGCTTAGTTTTTGCTGCTGATTTGAACTTCAGGGCCGGATCATGCTCCGTAGTTGGCTTCTTTAATGGAGTCATGTCCGCCGGATCAACATTGTCCTTATAATACTTCAGCTCCTCGGTGGCACAAACCGACTCTGCATAGGCCGCATCACCTTCCTCGCACTCCAAATCGATTTTGCGGCTTCCGTGAACCATTATTGTCCCCTTGTGACCCGGCATCTTGAGCTGCAAATACACATAACAGGGTTGTGCCATAAACTTGGCGTAGGCCGGTCGCCCAAATAGGGCGTGATACGGACTTTGGATTTTCACCACTTCAAACATCAATGTCTCCGACCTGGAATCATGATCATCCCCAAAGGCCACTTCCAGAGCTATCTTACCAACAGGATATGCTGATCTGCCAGGTACTACACCGTGGAACACCGTATTAGACGGTTTAAGATTTTTATCTGTCAGTCCCATACGACGGAAGGTCTCATAGTACAAGATATTAATGCTGCTACCTCCATCCATGAGCACCTTGGTGAACTTATAACCTCCCACCTGAGGCGCCACCACCAGAGTCAACTGACCCGGATTATCGACCTGGGGAGGGTGATCCTCTCTGCTCCATATGATTGGCTGCTCAGACCAACGTAGATAACGGGGTATGGTTGGTTCAACAGAGTTGACCGCCCGCCTCTGAACCTTCCGGTCTCGCTTGTCCAAGCTAGTGGTGAAGACATGGTACTGCCCACTACTCAACTACTTTGGGTTGCTCTGGTAACCTGACTGTTTCTGCTGTTGGTTGTAACCACCCTGGTTGTTCAGACTATTTTGACCATTATGTCCGCCCGGATTACCATTAAATCCTGAACCAAAACTTCCTCCACCGTAACCGGCCCGGATCCTGAGCCACCGCCAGATTCATGATCATACCGGAAATTATTAGAATTCTTGAACTCCTGCATAATAAAGCAATCCTTCCAAAGGTGGTTTGCTGGCGCCTCCTTTGTCCCATGTCTTGGACAGGGCTGGCTTAGCAGATAGTTTAGGCGGTCTGGGTTAGGGTTGGGAGCCCCATTACAATTTTTCGGTTTACCCCTGCGTCGCTGGCCATCGTCCTGTGCGTTAGCATTAGCCACAAAGTCCATGTTACCATCCGCTTTATGCTTGCCTCCACCACCATTGCCTGCCCAGTGATGTTGCTGACCTTTGGAGTTCCTATTCCTCTTTCCCTTCCCTGTCTTGTCATCATCAGACTCCGGATCCTTGGTACTATCAGAATTAGCATATTTCACCAAAGCGGCCATGAGGGTCCCCATGTCAGTGCAATGACGCTTCATCCGTCCCAACTTCAGCTTCAGGGGCCCAAACCGGCAGTTGCCTTCTAGGGTTAACACTGCGGTGTCAGCGTTGATGCGGTCTGTGTTGGAAATATTCCCTAGAGGCAATAATAAATTAGTTATTATTATTATATTTCCTTGTTCATGATAATCGTTTATTATCCATGCTATAATTGTATTGATAGGAAACTCAGATACATGTGGATACATAGACAACACCATGTCCCTAGTAAGCCTCTGGTTGACTAGCTCGTTGATCAATAGATGGTTACAGCTTCCTGAACATGGACATTAGATGTCATTGATAACGGGATCACATCATTGGGAGAATGATGTGATGGACAAGACCCAATCCTAAGCCTAGCACAAAGATCGTGTAGTTCGTATGCTAAAGCTTTTCTAATGTCAAGTATCATTTCCCTAGACCATGAGATTGTGCAACTCCCGGATACCGTAGGAATACTTTGGGTGTGCCAAACGTCACAACGTAACTGGGTGGCTATAAAGGTACACTACAGGTATCTCCGAAAGTGTCTGTTGGGTTGGCACGAATCGAGACTGGGATTTGTCACTCCGTGTGAAGGAGAGGTATCTCTGGGCCCACTCGGCAGGACATCATCATAATGTGCACAATGTGATCAAGGAGTTGATCACGGGATGATGTGTTACGGAACGAGTAAAAGAGACTTGCCGGTAACGAGATTGAACAAAGTATCGGGATACCGACGATCGAATCTCGGGCAAGTACAATATCGCTAGACAAAGGGAATTGAATACGGGATTGATTGAATCCTCGACATCGTGGTTCATCCGATGAGATCATCGAGGAGCATGTGGGAGCCAACATGGGTATCCAGATCCCGCTGTTGGTTATTGGCCGGAGAGTCGTCTTGGTCATGTCTACGTGTCTCCCGAACCCGTAGGGTCTACACACTTAAGGTTCGGTGATGCTAGGGTTATAGAGATATTAGTATGCGGTAACCCGAAAGTTGTTCGGAGTCCCGGATGAGATCCCGGACGTCACGAGGAGTTCCAGAATGGTCCGGAGGTAAAGATTTATATGTGGGAATTCTTGTTTTGGTCGCCGGAAAAGTTTCGCGCATTATCGGTATTGTACCGAGAGTGCCGAAAGGGGTCCGGGGGTCCACCAAGGGGGTCCACCTGCCCCGGGGGGCCACATGGGCTGTAGGGGTGTGCACCTTGGCCTATATGGGCCAAGGGCACCAGCCCCAAGAGGCCCATGCGCCAAGAGATAAGGGAAAGGAAGAGTCCTAAAAGGGGAAGGCACCTCCTAGGTGCCTTGGGGAGGATGGACTCCTCCCTGGCCGCACCCTTCCTTGGAGGAAGGGCCAAGGCTGCGCCCCCCCCCCCTCTCCCTTGGCCCTATATATAGTGGGGGGAAGGGAGGGCAGCCATACCTAAGCCCTGGCACCTCCCTCTCCCTCCCATGACACATCTCCCTCCTCCCGCAGCGCTTGGCGAAGCCCTGTTGGAATCCCGCTACTTCCACCACCACGCCGTCGTGCTGCTGGATCTCCATCAACTTCTCCTCCCCCCTTGCTGGATCAAGAAGGAGGAGACGTCGCTGCTCCGTACGTGTGTTGAACGCGGAGGTGCCGTCCGTTCGGCGCTAGGATCATCGGTGATTTGGATCACGACGAGTACGACTCCATCAACCCCGTTCTCTTGAACGCTTCCGCGCGCGATCTACAAGGGTATGTAGATCCACTCCTCCCTCGTTGCTAGATGACTCCGTAGATTGATCTTGGTGACACGTAGGAAAATTTTGAATTATTGCTATGTTCCCCAATAGTGGCATCATGAGCTAGGTCTATTGCGTAGATTCTATGCACGAGTAGAACACAAAGTAGTTGTGGGCGTTGATTTTGTTCAATATGCTTACCGTTACTAGTCTAATCTTGATTCGGCGGCATTGTGGGATGAAGCGGCCCGGACCGACCTTACACGTACTCTTACGTGAGACTGGTTCCACCGACTGACATGCACTAGTTGCATAAGGTGGCTAGCGGGTGTCTGTCTCTCCCACTTTAGTCGGATCGGATTCGATGAAAAGGGTCCTTATGAAGGGTAAATAGCAATTGGCATATCACGTTGTGGTTTTTGCGTAGGTAAGAAACGTTCTTGCTAGAAACCCATAGCAGCCACGTAAAACATGCAAACAACAATTATAGGACGTCTAACTTGTTTTTGCAGGGTATGCTATGTGATGTGATATGGCCAAAAGGAATGTGATGAATGATATGTGATGTATGAGATTGATCATGTTCTTGTAATAGGAATCACGACTTGCATGTCGATGAGTATGACAACCGGCAGGAGCCATAGGAGTTGTCTTTATTTATTGTATGACCTGCGTGTCATTGAACAACGCCATGTAATTACTTTACTTTATTGCTAACCGGTAGCCATAGTAGTAGAAGTAATAGTTGGCGAGCAACTTCATGGAGACACGATGATGGAGATCATGATGATGGAGATCATCGTGTCATGCCGGTGACAAGATGATCATGGAGCCCCAAGATGGAGATCAAAGGAGCTATATGATATTGGCCATATCATGTCACTGTTATTTGATTGCATGTGATGTTTATCATGTTTTTGCATCTTGTTTACTTAGAACGATGGTAGTAAATAAGATGATCCCTCATAATAATTTCAAGAAAGTGTTCCCCCTAACTGTGCACCGTTGCGACAGTTCGTTGTTTTGAAGCACCATGTGATGATCGGGTGTGATAAATTCTAACGTTCACATACAACGGGTGTAAGACAGATTTACACACGCGAAACACTTAGGTTGACTTGACGAGCCTAGCATGTACAGACATGGCCTCGGAACACAAGAGACCGAAAGGTCGAGCATGAGTCGTATAGTAGATACAATCAACATGAAGATGTTCACCGATGATGACTAGTCCGTCTCACGTGATGATCGGACACGGCCTAGTTGACTCGGATCATGTAATCACTTAGATGACTAGAGGGATGTCTATTTGAGTGGGAGTTCATAAGATGAACTTAATTATCCTGAACATAGTCAAAAGGTCTTCGCAAATTATGTCGAAGCTCGCGCTTTAGTTCCACTGTTTAGATATGTTCCTAGAGAAAATTTAGTTGAAAGTTGGTAGTAGCAATTATGCGGACTAGGTCCGTAAACTGAGGATTGTCCTCATTGCTTCATAGAAGGCTTATATCCTTAATGCACCGCTCAGTGAGCTGAACCTCGAACGTCGTCTGTGGATGTTGCGAACATCTGACATACACATTTTGATAACTACATGATAGTTCAGTTAAATGGTTTAGAATTGAGGCACCGAAGACGGTTTTGAAACGTCGTGAAACATATGAGATGTTTCGAGGGATGAAATTGGGATTTCAGGCTCGTGCCCACGTCAAGAGGTATAAGACCTCCGACGATTTTCTTAGCCTACAAATTAAGGAGAAAAGCTCAATTGTTGAGCTTGTGCTCAGATTGTCTGAGTACAACAATCGCTTGAATCGAGTGGGAGTTGATCTTCCAGATGAAATAGTGATGGTTCTCCGAAGTCATTACCACCAAGCTGCTAGAGCTTCATGATGAACTATAATATATCAGGGACATATATGATGATCCTTGAGATATTCGCGATGTTTGACACCACAAAAGTAGAAATCAAGAAGGAGCATCAATTGTTGATGGTTGGTGAAACCACTAGTTTCAAGAAGGGCAAGGGCAAGAAGGGATACTTCATGAAACGGCAAATCAGCTGCTGCTCTAATGAAGAAACCCAAAGTTGAACCCAAACCCGAGACTAAGTGCTTCTGTAATAAGGGGAACAGCCATTGGAGCAGAATTACCCTAGATACTTGGTAGATGAGAAGGCTGGCAAGGTCGGTAGAAGTATATTGGATATACATTGTGTTAATGTGTACTTTACTAGTACTCCTAGTAGCACCAGGGTATCAGATACCGGTTCGGTTACTAAGTGTTAAAAGCTAAGGAATAAACGGAGACTAGCTAAAAGGTGAGATGACGATATGTGTTGGAAGTATTTCCAAGGTTGATCAAATATCGTACGCTCCCTCTACCATCAAGATTGGTGTTTGCGTTGAGCATAGACATGATTGGATTATGTCTATCGCAATACGGTTATTCATTTAAGGAGAATAATGGTTACTCTATTTATTTGAATAATACCTTCAATGGTCTTGCACCTAAAATGAATGGTTTATTGAATTCGATCATAGTGATACACATGTTCATGCCAAAAGATATAAGATAGTAATGATAGTACCACCTACTTGTGGCACTGCCACGTAAGTCATATCGGTATAAAACGCATGAAGAAGCTCCATGTTGATGGACCTTTGGGCTCACTCATTTTTGAAAAGTTTGAGACATGTGAACCATGTCTATTGGTGTATATGCATGAAGAAACTCCATGCAAATGGACCGTTTGGACTCACTTGATTTTGAATCACTTGAGACATGCAAATCATACCACATGGGCAAGATGACTGAAAGCCTCGAAAGCAACTTGTTGGAAGTAATACATTTTGATGTGTGCATTCCAATGAGTGCTGAGGCATGTAGTGGATATCGTTATGTTCTTACTTCACAGATGATTTGAGTAGATGTTGAGTATATTTACTCGATGAATCATGAGTCTGAATTATTGAAAGGTTCAAGTAATTTCAGGGTGAAGTTGAAAGATCGTCGTGACAAGAGGATAAAATATCTATGATATGATCATAGAGATGAATATTTGAATTACGAGTTTGGCACAGAATTAAGACATTGTGGAAATTGTTTCACAACTAATACAGCCTGGAACACCATAGTGTGATGGTGTGTCCGAACATCATAACTGCACCCTATTGGATATGATGCACACCATGGTGTCTCTTATCGAATTACCACGATAGTTTATGGGTTAGGCATTAGAGACAACCACATTTACTTTAAATAGGGCACCACGTAATTCCGATGAGATGACACCGTATGAACTATGGTTTAGAGAAACCTAAGCTGTCATTTCTTAAAAGTTTTGGGCTGCGACACTTATGTGAAAAAGTTTCAGGCTAATAAGCTCGAACCCAAAGCGGATAAATGCATCTTCATAGGACACCCAAAACAGTTGGGTATACCTCCTGTCTCATATCCGAAAGCAATAAGGGATTGTTTCTAGAATCGGGTCCTTTCTCGAGGAAAAGTTTCTCTCAAAGGAATTGAGTGGGAGGATGGTGGAGACTTGATGAGGTTATTGAACCGTCACTTCAACTAGTGTATAGCAGGGCACAAAGAGTTATTCCTGTGGAACCTGCACCAATTGAAGTGGAAGCTTATGATATTGATCATGAGACTTCGGATCAAGTCACTCCCAAACCTCGTAGGATGACAAGGATGCGTACTACTTCAGAGTGGTACGTAATCCTGTCTTGGAAGTCATGTTGCTAGACAACAATGAACCTACGAGCTATGGAGAAGCGATGGTGGGCCCGGTTTCTGATAAATGGCTCAAGGCCATAAAATCCGAGAGAGGATCCATGTATGAAAACAAAGTGTAGACTTTGGCAGAACGGCTCGATGGTCGTAAGGCTATTGAGTACAGATGGATTTTAAAAGGAAGACAGACAATGATGGTAAGTATCACCATTAAGAAAGCTCGACTTGTCGTTAAGATTTTTTCCGACAAGTTCAAGGAGTTGACTATGATGAGACTTTCTCACTCGTAGCGATGCTAAGAGTCTGTTGGAATTATATTAGCGATTACTGCATTATTTATGAAATCTTGCAGATAGGATGTCAAAACATTATTTCCTCGACGATTTTCTTGAGGAAAGGTTGTATGTGATACAACTGGAAGGTTTTTTCAATCCTGAAAGATGCTAATAAGTATGCAAAGCTCCAGCAATCCTTCTAAGGACTGGAGTAAGCATCTCGGAGTTGGAATGTATGCTTTGATGAGATGATCAAAGATTTTGGGTGTATACAAAGTTTATGAGAAACTTGTATTTCCAAAGAAGTGAGTGGGAGCACTATAGAATTTCCGATGAGTATGTGTTGTTAACATGTTGTTGATCGGAAATGATGTAGAATTTCTAGAAAGCATGCAGAGTTATTTGAAAAGTGTTTTTCAATGGAAAGCCTGGATTAAGCTGCTTGAACGTTGAGCATCAAGATCTATAAGGATAGATCAAAACGCTTAATGGTACTTTCAAATGAGCACATACCTTGACATGATCTTGAAGGTGTTCAAGATGGATCAGTCAAAGAAGGAGTTCTTGCCTGAGTTGTAAGGTATGAAGTTAAGACTTAAAGCTCGACCACGGCAGAAGAAAGAGAAAGGACGAATGTCGTCCCCTATGCTTTTGTCATAGGCTCTATACGGTATGCCATGTTGAGTACCGCACCTGATGTGTGCCTTGCCACATGTCTGGCAAGAGGGTACAAAGGTGATCCAGGAGTGGATCACTAGATAGCGGTCAAAATTGTCCTTGGAGTAATAAGGACATGTTTCTCGATTATGGAGGTGATAAAGAGTTCGGCGTAAAGGGTTACATCGATACAAGCTTTAACACCTATCCGAATGACTCTGAGTGGCAAACCGGATACGTATAGTGGAGCAACCATTTGGAATAGCTCCAAGTGGAACGTGGAAGCAGCATTTATAATGTGACCTAGAGGTTTGCGAAGTACATACAGATCTCAATGTTGCAGACCCGTTGACTAAAACTCTCTCACAAGCAAAACATGATTAAACCCAGAACTCATTGAGTCTTAATCACATGATGATGTGAACTAGTTTAGTGACACTAGTAAACTCTTTGGATGTTGGTCACATGGCGATGTGACCTGTGAATGTCAATGACATGGCGATGTGAACTAGATTATTGACTCTAGTGCAAGTGGGAGACTGTTGGAAATATGCCCTAGAGGCAATAATAAATTAGTTATTATTATTATATTTCCTTGTTCATGATAATCGTTTATTATCCATGCTATAATTGTATTGATAGGAAACTCAGATACATGTGTGGATACATAGACAACACCATGTCCCTAGTAAGCCTCTGGTTGACTAGCTCGTTGATCAATAGATGGTTACAGCTTCCTGACCATGGACATTAGATGTCATTGATAACGGGACCACATCATTGGGAGAATGATGTGATGGACAAGACCCAATCCTAAGCCTAGCACAAAGATCGTGTAGTTCGTATGCTAAAGCTTTTCTAATGTCAAGTATCATTTCCTTAGACCATGAGATTGTGCAACTCCCGGATACCGTAGGAATACTTTGGGTGTGCCAAACGTCACAACGTAACTGGGTGGCTATAAAGGTACACTACAAGTATCTCCGAAAGTGTCTGTTGGGTTGGCACGAATCGAGACTGGGATTTGTCACTCCGTGTGACGGAGAGGTATCTTTGTGCCCACTCGGTAGGACATCATCATAATGTGCACAATGTGATCAAGGAGTTGATCACGGGATGATGTGTTACGGAACGAGTAAAAGAGACTTGCCGGTAACGAGATTGAACAAGGTATCGGGATACCGACGATCGAATCTCGGGCAAGTACAATACCGCTAGACAAAGGGAATTGAATACGAGATTGATTGAATCCTCGACATCGTGGTTCATCCGATGAGATCATTGAGGAGCATGTGGGAGCCAACATGGGTATCCAAATCCCGCTGTTGGTTATTGGCCGGAGAGTCGTCTCGGTCATGTCTACGTGTCTCCCGAACCCGTAGGGTCTACACACTTAAGGTTCGGTGACGCTATGGTTATAGAGATATTAGTGTGCGGTAACCCGAAAGTTGTTCGGAGTCCCGGATGAGATCCCGGATGTCACGATGAGTTCCGGAATGGTCCGGAGGTAAAGATTTATATATGGGAAGTCTTGTTTTGGTCGCCGGAAAAGTTTCGCGCATTATCGGTATTGTACCGGGAGTGCCGAAAGGGGTCCGAGGGTCCACCAAGGGGGTCCACCTGCCCCGGGGGCCACATGGGCTGTAGGAGTGTGCGCCTTGGCCTATATGGGCCAAGGGCACCAGCCCCAAGAGGCCCATGTGCCAAGAGATAAGGGAAAGGAAGAGTCCTAAAAGGGGAAGGCGCCTCCTAGGTGCCTTGGGGAGGATGGACTCCTCCCTGGCCGCACCCTTCCTTGGAGGAAGGGCCAAGGCTGCGCCCCCCCTCTCCCTTGGCCCTATATATAGTGGGGGGGAGGGAGAGCAGCCATACCTAAGCCCTGGCGCCTCCCTCTCCTTCCCATGACACATCTCCCTCCTCCCGCAGCGCTTGGCGAAGCCCTGTTGGAATCCCGCTACTTCCACCACCACGCCGTCGTGCTGCTGGATCTCCATCAACCTCTCCTCCCCCCTTGCTGGATCAATAAGGAGGAGACGTTGCTGCTCCGTACGTGTGTTGAACGCGGAGGTGCCGTCCGTTCGGCGCTAGGATCATCGATGATTTGGATCACGACGAGTACGACTCCATCAACCCCGTTCTCTTGAACGCTTCCGCGCGCGATCTACAAGGGTATGTAGATCCACTCCTCCCTTGTTGCTAGATGACTCCATAGATTGATCTTGGTGACACGTAGGAAAATTTTGAATTATTGCTACGTTCCCCAACAGTCTGATGAGTGCAACACTTGTGAAACCCGGCGCACCCAATGAGTCGTTGACTCTCCTTCCTCCTGGACGCATGCAGCTAAGTCCACTATCGACATAGGCTGTTTACATGTATCCTTGAAATTGCTGATAAACCGGGCTCGTAATTGGGCCCATGAGCTGATAGAATTAGCCAGCAAGCTTTTTAACCAAGTACGGGCCGTTCCTTCAAGCATCATGGTGAAGTATTTCGCACACACCGCATCATCCACATCAAGCATCTCCATGGCCATCTCATAGCTCTCCACCCATGTCTCCGGAGGCTGATCCGCTGTGTAATTTGGTACCTTGCGCGGGCCCTTGAAATCCTTGAGCAGGCGCACATTGCGTAAAGCGGGGATAAGGCAAGGCACCCCCAAAGAACTAGAAGTAACACCAGGTTCAATCGAGGTGGTTGGACGAACCGGCGTGAGCTGCCGAGCCTGATGCTGTGTGGCTAACTCGGCCTCCCTGCGCGCTCGGGCCCGGTTCACCACTTCCTGAGCGTTATCAGCACCACCCGTCGGGTTGTTGCCATGGGGTGCTCCACGTCGTTCATTACTCGACACTGCCAGTTCATCCATATGTCTGCTATAGCTCCGGCTTGGACGGGGGGTCGAGTGGATCCGGTCGCGGCTGTACGAGTATGCTTCCTGTTGGACCAAAGCTGTCCTCAGAAGCTCCTTGACCCATCGCGTCTCTACTGCCTGCGGCGAATCACCTTCAATTGGAATGGCCTCTAGCCGTGCAGCAGCGGCAACGAGATTGTCCATCGGGTTGGAGTAGTGACCCGGAGGTGTTTAAAACAGCCTGAGGTATAACGGTGTTTTGACGAGGCGGGTCCATCTGACGTGGCTGAACCGGTGCCCCGGTCCCGGGAGCTTCCGCCTGGTTTCCCTCCAGCGGATTGCCGGTTCCTACTCCTGGAGTGTTGAAAAGGTCTCTGGCCTCAAAAACCAGAGGCAAACGGGATCGGTACTTCCTCTTCATGACTTCCTACAACGCACTCTGGTCCAACATGAGCCTGTAGGCTTGTGCGTCTAAAGCGGCCCGCTCCGTGGTCATCCTGGTGTCCTCAGCTGCCAGATCTACCTTGGCCTGGGTGATCTGTTCCTTCACTTTTGCAATCTCGGCGTTGTGAACGCCCTGATCCGCCGGATTATCCTCCGCCATAAGCACAGCCAATGCATCAAACAGCTCTGATAGAACTTGAGCTGGCGGGTGCACAGGGCCTCCTGCCCCGGCAGCCATCGCTGCTGCTGAACCGGAGGTTGTTGCTGCAGCGGTCGAAGAATGAAGCGCTGCTTGTGTGCTAGTCATGAATATTCCAACCCGGTTGGGCAGATCAGAGGGGTCTGGAATATTGTCGCCATCAGAACAGCCCCCAATCCGGCCGTCATGTAGCTGATAAAGAGATTCGGTTTCTCCGGTCGATGACTCGTCATCGGAACGAACGACGGTATCGCCGCGAGATTCCGGTCCATCCTCATAACTTCCTCCATGGATGACTCCCACGAAGGCACACTTCATGGCCGGTTTAACCTGGGCGGATCGCGCACGCTGAGCCGTCTCGACGAGGTCGGTGCAGATGTCCGGCTCAGGGCCCGGTTCACCGATCTTGCCAATGAAAACGTGAATGCCTCCAAAGGGTACCCGGTACCCGTACTCAATTGAGCCGGCCTCGGGGCCCCAGCCTGCGTCGTCGATGTAGAACTTGCCGCGACGACTCTTAGTCATCCAGCCTACCGCGTAGCCCTCGAGTCCTTCAAAGCGGCCCTCCAAGAACCGGAAACCATCGTGCGATAGCCCCACGGTCGGCACCAACTGTCGTGGCTTTGTCACGGCAGATGTCCTAGAGAAAAGACTTAGTCGTGGAGCCATCGCGACTGGTTAGCTTGAAGGGGTTAAAGCGGACACAGGGACGCAAGAGAGTTTATACTAGTTCGGCCCCTTCGATGAAGGTAAAAGCCTACGTCTAGTTGTGATGGAATTGATGGGGTTTCGATGACTAGGGAGCAAACAAGCTTCGCCTATGTCTCGAGTTGTTGTCTGTTGTCCTTGAACCGCCGTCGGGTCGTCTCCTTATATACACGGGTGACTCCCGTTGGCTTACAGAGTCCCAATACCGGCTCATAGATGTGTCCGGTTTGGTCTCTACTTATTCCTAACTTACAATACAAGTTAACTACTAATGTCGGTTTACGGCTACAGGCCTTGAACCGACCATGGGCCTTGAGCCCTCATCTGTCTTCTTGGGTTTTAACATACTTAACTACTGATGAAGTTAACCCGGCCTAGATAGGCCGGTTTACGCCCAGTAGTAATATCCCCAACAATTACCATGGGCATCAAGACTAGCAAAGCTTAATGGGTATGGAATGGATAAGTGGTGAGGTTGCAGCAAGCGACTAAGCAGTGTATGGTGGCTAACTTACGAGTACCAGAGTAAGATGAGAAACTACGCAACGGTCGCAAACTAGTAATGATCAAGAAGTGATCCTGAACTACTTACGTTCAAGCATAACCCAACTGTGTTCTCTTCTCGAACGCACCCGAAAAGAGACAGTCACAGTTACGCACGCGGTAGGTGTATTTTAATTGAGTTTAGTTCAAGTCCTCTACAACCGGATATTAACAAATTCCCATCTGCCACATAACTGTGGGCACGGCTCTCGAAAGTTTAAACCCTACAGGGGTGTCCCAACTTAGCCCATGACGAGATCACTATCCGCGGAGATAATCCTCCATCTCGAGACCCTCCGATCAGACTTGGAATCCCGGTGCCCAAGACATTTCGACAATGGTAAAACAAGTCCGGAAAGACCTCCCGGCGAGCCGACACCCTGATAGTAGCCGCGCGTATCTTGTCTCAGGCCACATCCAGATGGGACAAGCTACGTGTAAAACCAGCCCCCGAGTTCCCCCAAGGTGGCCCCGCGGGCTGCCCGTTTGGGACCAACACCATCAGCACTGGCCCCCCGTGTATTATGTTGAATAATGAACCTCGGGTAGCGCTAACTCCCTATGCGTCAAATTTATTATCATGTTTAGTTATTAGGTTGGGCAATTGTTTAAAACCAATGTTGGGCCTTGCTGGAAGAGTTTTGTTCAAAGCGAACTGTCAAGAGGGGCCCATAAACCCTCACCGTGTTAGGGACGCAAAAATCAAGGAACATAACACCAGTATGATGGAAACTAAGGCGGCAAGAGTGGAACAAAACACCAAGCAAAAGGCTAAGCCTTCCACCCTTTACCAAGTATATAGATGCATTAATTAAATAAGAGATATTGTGATATCCCATGATATCCATGTCCCAACATGGAACAACTGCAATAGCACCTGCAACTAGCAATGCTATAAGAGGGGCCGAGCAAAGCGGTAACATAGCCAAACAACGGTTTGCTAGGATGGTGGAAAAAGGTTAGAGGCTGTTTCATGGCAATGTGGGAGGCTTGATAAACAGGTGGTAGGTAGTGTGACATAGCGATAGCATCGAGACAACTAGCATAGCAAAGATAGTAGTGATATCCAAGGTGACGGTCATCTTGCCTGAAATCTTGCTAGAAAGAAGACCGAGTCCATGAAGAAGACGAACGGGCGTAGACGAATGAATCCTCACACTCGCAACGTTACCAGAACTATCAAGAAGAAGCTACACCAGAAAGAAGCAAACAACATGGTAAACAACCATCACATAAACATGGCATGATGCACAACCAAGTATGATGCATGTCCAATTTAATGAGGCATGACATGACAAAGTTCAACAAACAATACTACAAATTAAGTAGAGCTCAATATGCAACGAGTTGCATATTGACAAAACACCACATTCAATTATTTAATTTGCTCTCGTTTAAGCTACTCAACAATATTAAATGTTGTTAAACATGGCAAGATATGAAGCATAACTAAACCAACTATTTAGGCAAGTTTAAATGAGGCCAGAAATATCAAACAACAATTCCGGTAATTCCCCACAGGTCATTTAACAATTTAATGCAAACACAATTTTAAATATTTTAAATGTTGTTATCATGATGCGGATGACATATACATGTTTTTATGCAATTTTATGAAAATGTTGACAAGAGCAAGTTATGAAGCATTTGGTCACCATGGCGGAATGAAAAAGGGTGCCATGGCAACATATTGGTTCTGGTAACTCGATTGAGATACCGATGCAAAAGAGAAGTGTGCGGATGTGTGGAACACGCAAGAGATGATGGGGTGATTCTGGTTACCGGGTTCCCACGGGTCGACGGCATGGCAAACGAGGAGGAAAGTGCAATGACAACTCGGACACGGTGCAAACACGAGCATCTCATACAACACACATGCATTCGTTCATGGGCGTCGTCTCGGCGGTTATACCTTCGAAGCATGCATCTTCAAAATGGATGAATGTGACGCCCGGGTAATTAAGCTACAGTGAACCTCTGCTAATGATGCCACGTCACCTCGATTACTATTCCTAATCACGTGTTAGTTCGAAACTGATTCAAATTCAAATTCAAAATCAACCAAAGAATAAAAGTTTTCAAAAATTAAAACTAAAATGTTCGGAGTGAACCAAATATTGCATAGGTAATTATGGTGGAGAAAGCACACCTTTATAAAATGTTTAAACACTCTAAAATGAACAAAAAAAGGTAACAATAATAATTATTTATATGCTTTCAAAATGTTAAACAATTTCAAAACTATTTTGTTTCGGTGCTAAGTGGTTTGTGGCTGTGGCTTAGTTTGCAAACTCTCTTTTGGTGCCACTGTAGTCTTTTACTAAAATGAGAAATAAAAGAAAACACAAAAACAGAAAACAATACAAAAGAGAAAAAAAACTAAAACAATTAGGGTAATAAAATTAAAACAGAAAAAAAGAAGC
>NC_041390.1:131281130-131286947 GCF_002162155.2 Triticum dicoccoides | reverse complement strand
CTTCCCTCACTCCCTCGATCCAAATCGGGATCGAGGCGACCACGCCCCCGATGTCAGGACCCCGACTCAATGCCACATAGATCTAGCATGTAACACTTCATATCACTTTGCGGCCTCACGCACGGTATTCTCACGGGTGTCGCCTTACCTTTACCCGGGACCGTTTGCGCCTTTTGGCACACGTATATGACAGTGTCGCTAGCATCCATATGATAAGGAGCCCGGGCTGACATGGCTAGTCGTAAACCCAAAGTGGCACAAACTTACAGGGACAGGCATCCATGACCCGGCATCGAACGTGTCGGTCATCAGCGAGTGAATCCAGGCTGTAGCACTGGGCTAGCAGGACTCCGGTGAACCGGGCTGTAGCGGGCTAACAGGACTCCGGTATTCATCGCGTGACATTTCCCCGAAGGGACAGACACAGGAACGAAGGAGGACACATGCCGGCCAGCCTAAGTGTTCCGGAGCAGTAGCAAGCTACCATGGCTCGGTGGAAACACTAGGAGACATTTCCCGGTAAGAGAGGCTACTAAAGATAAACAACTAGATAGTCAGATCCCACACATACCAAGCATTTCAATAACATACACACAATATGCTCGATATGTGCAATACAACACGGCATCACAAAATGACTCTATGACTCAGTAGTTTATTCAATAGGCTCCGAGGAGCGAGACATTACAAACATGGGTCTCATGACCCAACAATCAGAGCATACAAGTCAAAGCACAAGCGGAAGCTATCATGTCTGAGTACAGACATCTATAAATGAAAAAGGCTGAGAAGCCTGACTATCTATCAGATCCTGCCGAGGGCACAAGATCGCAGCTGAGGTATCAAGCTAAACGTCGAAGTCCAAGCGGAACTACTAGTGAGACTGAAGTCTCTCTGCAAAAACATAGAATAGGCAAACGTGAGTACAAATGTACCCAGCAAGACTTACATCAGATCTATCTACACATGCATCATTATCAACAAAGGGGGTGGTGGAGTTTGACTGCAGCAAGCCAGCTTTGACTCGGTGGCTATCCTAAACTACGACTGCAAGCGACTCTTTTGAGGTGGCGCACACGAGTCCACATACTCACCAACCAATACACCACTATGGATCCGCTCCCGTCTCCCTACGAGAACGCCATCCATAGCACTCACGCTTATCTTGCGTATTTTAGAGTATCCACTTTCACTTGTCTATGAACTGATATAAGCAACCCAGAAGTCCTTTTCCGCGGACACGGCTATTCGAATAGATGATGTTAACCCTGCAGGGGTGTACTTCTTCACACACGCTCTCACCACTTACCGCCGTTTACACGACATGTACTCGGCAACCTTCAAGCGGAAGCCCAACGTGGGTGTCGGCCACGGCCTGCCTAAACACTCTAGTCCAGGTTTATCGCCTATTCGGGTTCCATCCATGAGGAGATCCGGCCGGAGTTTCGCTCACAGCCCCAAACGATGTGAACAGGGTTCCCGAGACACCAAACGGGCGCCCGGTACACCGTGCCACATGCCTACCGCATCACAGCCCACCCCTACGGTCAGCGCTGCCCACGGCCTCCAGCATACTACAAACACCAGAAACTACTTGCAACTCCTGGACAGAGGACAAGGGTGATCAAGAAGCCGAGAGGGTCCATTGGTTTCGGGCCCAATGCGTGGTAGTAGCTGAATCATGGATCACAAACACAGAACTCAGTTCCTGAGGACGGCTGCAATGAGACAACCCACCATGTACTCCTACATGGCCTCTCACCGCTACCTTTACCAAATCGTGTTCACACACTTAGCTCACACACAGTAGGACATGTTCACACACCTCTGATTCATCCCCGATGAATCAGACCTGACTCAACTCTAAGCAGTAGCAGGCATGACCAACAAACATGAATGAGTAGGCACAACAGGGCTCAAACAACTCCTACTCATGCTAGTGGGTTTCATCTATTTACTGTGGAATGACAGGTCATGCAAAGGATAAAAGGGTTCAGCTACCGCAGCAAGTAACAGATGAATCGATGTTGTCCTAATGCAGTAAAAGAGAGCAGGAGCGAGAGAGTGGGATTTTATCGGAATGAACAAGGGGGTTTTGCTTGCCTGGCACTTCTGAAGATAACATTGAGTCTTCATCAGTGTCAACGATCACATCATCGGTATCACGTCTATCGAGAGGGGACAAATACCGGCAATTACAGAAAAACACGATCAATGCAATGCACAATATGATGCATGCTATGACATGGCAATATGAATGTGTTTTGGGCTAATGCACCTAAAACCAGATTAAATGAAGTTGGTTTGAATCCAAGATTCAAATTCAAACTCCATATGTGGATATTTAAATGCCATTAGTATGATTTGTGCTAAACAGCATCTATAAGTTGTTCTAACATGCATGAAAATGGTACAGATGGATTCCTTGAATTTTTCTGATAATTTTTCATATATAAATTATTTAATTTGGAGTTACGGTTGAATTTCTATGAATTTTAGAAGTTTATACAAATTTTTGGAATTTCATGAATATTTTCAAATCCAGAAAATACTTATTGCGTCAGCCTGATGTCATGATGACGTCAGCAGGTCAACGTGGCACAGTCCGGTCAACCCCTGACCGGTGGGTCCCGAGTGTCAGCGTCTAACTAAACTAACCTAGCTTAGTTAAACTAACCTAACCTAATTAGCCGGGCGGGGCCCGCAGGTCAGTGAGAGAGAGGGGGTCAAACCCGGGTCAAACTCACCGGAGTTGACCCGAGGCTCGTCGCCGGCGAGGCCAGGGACGGCGGAGAGCGTCGGGATTCGCCCTCCGATGACCAAAAGAGCGGCGGAGGGGCTCTACGGGATGCCCAGACCCGCGCGCATCTAACAGGGCCAACGGAAGAAGCTAGGGTGGCCGGAGGCGACGGCAATCATGACGATGGCGGCGGCCGGAGTTCGGGTGGTGGCGGGTTTGGCGCTACGAGCGGTGGTTTGGCGCGCTGAGGGCACTGGGGAGAAGCTCTTGCTCCTACGCATCCAAAGGAACGGACGGGAGGCCGCGAGGTGGCCGGAGTTGAGCACGGCGTCAACCTCGGCGGCGGCCGGAGCTCGGGCGAGCTCGGGGTCGGGGTTAGGGAGCACGGCAGGAGGAGCTGGGGCGTGCTACGGACTCCTGAGATCGCGGTGAGCACGTCAGTGGGCTCGGATACGAGCTGGGGTGGCTGTGGCCACGGCCACGCCATGGCCGGCGGCGAGAAACTCTCGGCCGCGGTGGAGGAAGAGGCTAGGGGATGAGTGCGAGCTTGAGGGAAGGGGGAAGAGGAAGAGAGGCTCACAGGGGTTGCATCGGTGGCCTCGGGGAGCTCGGGGAGGCGTCGGAGGCGGCGAATCGACAGCGGTGAGCTTCGGTGGCCGGCGACGGAACGGCGATGGTGGCGGCGTTGCAGGGCTTCCGGAGGGCCGTGGGTCGGTGGGGAGGAAGGAGGGGGTCGAGGCGGAGCCTCTGGGCTAGTCGGGGGAGCGAGGGAAGGGCGGTGGCTGTGGTTATGGCGAGCGGCGGCGACGGGCTCTGCTCGGTGAGGAGAACAGAGGAGGGGGGGAGAGTGTTCCGGGGAGAGGATGAGGACGCGGGAGAGAGGGAGAAGGGAGAGGGGGTGCGTGGCATCCGTAGCGGCGTCGGAGTGGCAGCAGGCAGGCAGGAGGTGGCGTTGCGCGTGCGTGCGCGCCGCGGGCACACGCCCCTGTCCTACTGTCCCGACGAGGAAGACGACAGGGAGGGCGCTGGTGGGCTGGGCCGGTGCAGCTGGGCCGGCTACAGGTAAGTGGCCCAGGTGCGGGTCTTTCTCTCTCTCTCTTTTTCTAATTATCTCAGTTTTCTATTATTCTGTAAATTTAGGGCTTTATTAAAAATACTCAGACACTTTCAAAAATCATGAAACTAATCATGGCTACTGTTTAGAATATATCCAACAGTAAACATTTTAGTTTATGATTATTTGAGCATTTGAAATATTTAATAGCATTTAAATGCCCAAATGAAAATACTATATGATTTAATTCAGTGACCAAATATGTCCTGCAAAAATATAAACCATTTTTGGTAGATGCTTCCACCTCAAACCAGAAATGTTGAACATTTTTAGAGGACATTTTGAGTTCAATGAAAAAGGTTTTATTTTGACCCTAGTTGAATTCATTTGGTGCTAGGGCTTAGTCAATCCCCATCTCAGGTTTAAATGAAATTTAAACATGATGTAACACTCTAATGCATGCACTAGGCATTGTCAGAACTAGGGATGTGACAACTCACCCCCACTAAACAAGAATCTCGTCTCGAGATTCAAGCGTAGGGTAAGGTGAAGGGGAAACGCAAACTAGTATAATCTTCACGATCCAGGTTGCACTTCATAGGAACGTTGATTTGAACACCATTATTGTCTCGAAATCTTGCTCTGAGAACTCCAACTAACATGACAACGAGAGGAAAGGAAAGATCCTAAAAGAATGGTTCTTCTCGAAAGTCGAACAACTCAGGATTAACTCACGGAATGAGACATAGCAACATCTCTCGAGCTGAGAGGCGAAGCACACATCCATAGGAATGGAGTGAAGCAGATGACGAAGGTTCACTAGGTAGACCACAATTTCACGCTTAAGAAGGTGGTAATCGATTGTCAACGTAGCGAGGAGTTGAGTTGCCATGATACCATAACGATACACCTTAGGGAGGGTGACTCGTAGAGATATCCCCTTAAGTGGCAAAAAGAATTACTTTTGATTCAGAGATCATTGAAACTCTTTAAACCAGCCTAAGGCAATTCTCGAGCGATCATTTGGAGGGGGTCGGTAGAATGGCATACTCGGACTTGGATGATGTGGATTACCTTGTTGAAGACAACATAATGGATGAATTTGCTTATCACCGGAAATGGAAGAGACCCATGGTAGAATGGCACATTGGTGGTGCAAGCTGGGAACAAAATGCAAATGCTGGGAATGATTCTGGTAACTGGGGAAGAACCCAACAATAGAGAGTGAATTCACTGTTTGAAAAGGTCATAGCATTGCCGAGGAAGCTGAGAGCAAACCCAGTTAGTGCCGAAGACAACACCTAGCGCTTGTGCGTGCTCTCAAGAACTTGAGCATTTCCACAATCATCAAGATTCTACCAATATCCATGTCAAGGATCCTGGCAACACAGCTTGCTACCATGACGAATGATGATGGATGATGCAGATGCAAAGGAAGATAACACTTTCTCAGATTTCACCCTAGCGAGGCCAAGGAAACAAAATCTGGATGATCGACCGAGAGACATTTAGCACTCCGCTTCTAATGTTCTCCTTGATGTGCTAGCGTAAACCATTCATAAATATGGTTTGATATCTAGAACATCAAGTAAAAGGTCGGACTTCGGGATCTCAAAATCCATAGGGGCAACTAGGGAGTAAATCCTACGAAATCCCTATGGGGAGGTGGCCAACTTCCTCAATCAAGATATTATAATAACAGGTCTTCCGGCTGGGTGGTGCTGGCCACGACATCCACTTTACCAGTTATCGAGGAACCAATATTATAGTTCTTGGGGAAATGTTCCAACCATCATATCTGCCTGAGATTCAGATCTGGTTGGTGTCAGAATATTCCAGACCCATCGAGTCTAGGAAGAAAAATGAAAGTTTGCAACACAAATCGACGAGATGACGTTGCGAGATTCTCGGGAAATGAACTACGATAGCAAGCTCCAAAACATGAGCTGGATCTGCTACAAACATGTGAACACGTTGTCCCAGACAAGCATGGCCACGTAGTAGTCTTATAATTAAACACTAC
>NC_041390.1:131274007-131275412 GCF_002162155.2 Triticum dicoccoides | reverse complement strand
CTCTGCTTCTGCAGTCCCCGCCGCTCGCCGCATCCGTCCCTGGCCTCGGCGCGCGTCCTCGCCCTCCCCGAGTTGCCTTTTCGCACGCGTGACGCGCCCGCGCTCCCGGCGCTGGGCCCGTCCGGCGCCGTGCCCGTCCGGCCCTGGCCACGTCGTGATGCCCTCGCCTCGCCTTGCTCTTGCACGTGCCCACCACGGCCCCGCACCGGTCACGCCCGCTCCGCTGTCGCCGGCAGCCTGCGGCCTCGCCCCGGCGCGTCCTGCATTCGGGCAACGCCACGCCTGGGGCAACGCCCGCACCCGCTGAGTCCTGGCGCCCGTTACCCGTGCCCTTGCGCCCGCTTAGGCCCTTGGGGCCAATGACAGCCGGGGCCCCAAACCCCCCCAAGAACGATTTTATAAAAAAATAATAATAATAATAAATAAAATTATTAATTAATTAATTAATTAATTGTGTTTAATTAACCTAGTAACTAATTAAACTAATTAACTATTGTTAATTAACATAACTAATCTGTTAACTAAACTAATTAACCTGGTTAATTAGTTATCAGACAATGACATGTGGGTCCCACTGGACCCACCTGTCTGTTTGACTAGTCAACCGACCAGTTGACCCGCTGACATCACTCTGATGTCATGCCTGCGTCATCATTCACTGTTATGGATAATGTTGGGTTTAAATAAATAATTAAAATCAGAAAATGATTTAAATCTTTAGAAAATCATATCTTTTAATCCGTAATTCGGATGAAAATACTTTCTACATGAAAGTTGCTCAGAACGACGAGACGATTCCGGATACGCAACCCGTTCGTCCGCCACACCCCCCTAACCTATCGAACTCGCAACTTTCCCCCCCTCCGGCTCCTCTGCCCGAAAACACGGAACCCCGGGAATACTTCCCGGATGCTTCCCCCCTTCACCGGTATCACCTCCTACCGCGTAGAACACGTCTAGCTCTGCCTGTTATCCTGTTATGCACTTGCTTGCTATGTATTTACTGTTTCTCCCCCCTCTTCTCTTCGGTAGACCCCGTGACGATGCTGACGCCCCAGTTCGACTACGGTGTTGACGACCCCTCTCTCTTGCCAGAGCAACCAGGCAAGCCCCCCCTTTGATCACCAGATATCGCCTATTCTCCTCTATACTGCTTGCATTAGAGTAGTGTAGCATGTTACTGCTTTCGTTAATCCTATTCTGATGCATAGCCTGACATTGTCGCTACATCTGTTGATACCTTACCTGCAATCCTAAATGCTTAGTATAGGGTGCTAGTTATCATCATTGGCCCTACATTCTTGTCAGTCTGCCTTGCTATACTATCGGGCCGTGATCACTTGGGAGGTGATCACGGGTATATACTATACATACATACATACTATACAGATGGTGACTAAAGTCG
>NC_041390.1:131272302-131273970 GCF_002162155.2 Triticum dicoccoides | reverse complement strand
GGGGGGGAGAGTGTTCCGGGGAGAGGATGAGGACGCGGGAGAGAGGGAGAAGGGAGAGGGGGTGCGTGGCATCCGTAGCGGCGTCGGAGTGGCAGCAGGCAGGCAGGAGGTGGCGTTGCGCGTGCGTGCGCGCCGCGGGCACACGCCCCTGTCCTACTGTCCCGAGGAGGAAGACGACAGGGAGGGCGCTGGTGGGCTGGGCCGGTGCAGCTGGGCCGGCTACAGGTAAGTGGCCCAGGTGCGGGTCTTTCTCTCTCTCTCTTTTTCTAATTATCTCAGTTTTCTATTATTCTGTAAATTTAGGGCTTTATTAAAAATACTCAGACACTTTCAAAAATCATGAAACTAATCATGGCTACTGTTTAGAATATATCCAACAGTAAACATTTTAGTTTATGATTATTTGAGCATTTGAAATATTTAATAGCATTTAAATGCCCAAATGAAAATACTATATGATTTAATTCAGTGACCAAATATGTCCTGCAAAAATATAAACCAGTTTTGGTAGATGCTTCCACCTCAAACCAGAAATGTTGAACATTTTTAGAGGACATTTTGAGTTCAATGAAAAAGGTTTTATTTTGACCCTAGTTGAATTCATTTGGTGCTAGGGCTTAGTCAATCCCCATCTCAGGTTTAAATGAAATTTAAACATGATGTAACACTCTAATGCATGCACTAGGCATTGTCAGAACTAGGGATGTGACAACTCACCCCCACTAAACAAGAATCTCGTCTCGAGATTCAAGCGTAGGGTAAGGTGAAGGGGAAACGCAAACTAGTATAATCTTCATGATCCAGGTTGCACTTCATAGGAATGTTGATTTGAACACCATTATTGTCTCGAAGTCTTGCTCTGAGAACTCCAACTAACATGACAACGAGAGGAAAGGAAAGATCCTAAAAGAATGGTTCTTCTCGAAAGTCGAACAACTCAGGATTAACTCACGGAATGAGACATAGCAACATCTCTCGAGCTGAGAGGCGAAGCACACATCCATAGGAATGGAGTGAAGCAGATGACGAAGGTTCACTAGGTAGACCACAATTTCACGCTTAAGAAGGTGGTAATCGATTGTCAACGTAGCGAGGAGTTGAGTTGCCATGATACCATAACGATACACCTTAGGGAGGGTGACTCGTAGAGATATCCCCTTAAGTGGCAAAAAGAATTACTTTTGATTCCTCGGCGCCCCCCCCCCACCGGAGCACCACCCCCATCGCCCTGCTCCCTCGCCGTCCCGCTACCCCATCGGTCGCCCGCGACGCCGCCGCCGGTTCCCGTCGCCACTACCGCTCCGCCATCGCCAAGCCGCCTCCTTGCCGGAGAGGGGACGGATCCCGGGGGCCCTGCCGCGGATCCGGCCTCCCTTGCCGCCCGTCCACGACCACGCTGACGCGGGACCCCGCCCGAAGCTACCTCGCCCCCGCAGCACGAGGACCGCGTCGCCGGCCTGCCTCCTCTCCGACGTCGTCGTCCCCGTCGCCCTCCTCGCGCCTCGCTGCCTCGTTCCCTGCGTTCCCCTGTGAGCCGCCGTCTCCCCTCCTCCCTCTCTGCTTCTGCAGTCCCCGCCGCTCGCCGCATCCGTCCCTGGCCTCGGCGCGCGTCCTCGCCCTCCCCGAGTTGCCTTTTCGCACGCGTGACGCGCCCGCGCTCCCGGCGCT
>NC_041390.1:131263751-131269816 GCF_002162155.2 Triticum dicoccoides | reverse complement strand
TTGTGGCGGAGCGGCAGGGCAGGTTGAGACCACCTAGGAGACAGGTGGGCCTGGCCCTGTTCGGCGTTCGCGGATACTTAACACGCTTAACGAGATCTTGGTATTTGATCTGAGTTGGCTACGAGCCTATACGCACTAACCATCTACGCGGGAGTAGTTATGGGTATCCCGACGTCGTGGTATCAGCCGAAGCACTTCAGACGTCAGCGACGGAGCGGCGCGCGCCGAATTGGACTGGAACGCCACTAGGCTAGGTCTGCTTTCGGCCGCCCTCGCAACGTGCAGGTGTGCTATGGGCGATGGGCCCAGACCCCTGTGCGCTTAGGTTTAGACCGGCGTGCTGGCCTCTCTGTTGTGCCTAGGTGGGGCTGCGACGTGTTGATCTTCCACGGCCGGGCATGACCCAGGAAAGTGTGTCCGGCCAAATGAGATCAAGCGTGTTGGGTAAGTTGGTGCACCCCTGCAGGGAAGTTCATCTATTCGAATAGCCGTGATCTTCGGTAACAGGACGACTTGGAGTTGTACCTTGACCTTATGACAACTAGAACCGGATACTTAATAAAACACACCCTTCCAAGTGCCAGATACAACCGGTGGTCGCTCTCCCTCAGGGATACGAGGGGAGGATCGCCGGGTAGGATTATGCTACTGCGATGCTACTGGAGATGCTACTTGGAGATGCTACTTGGAGATGCTACTTGGGGGACTTCAATCTACTCTCTTCTACATGCTGCAAGACGGAGGCTGCCAGAAGCGTAGTCTTCGACAGGATTAGCTATCCCCCTTATTCTGGCATTCTGCAGTTCAGTCCACCGATATGGCCCTTTACACATATACCCATGCATATGTAGTGTAGCTCCTTGCTTGCGAGTACTTTGGATGAGTACTCACGGTTGCTTTTCTCCCTCTTTTCCCCTTTCCCTTCTACCTGGTTGTCGCAACCAGATGCTGGAGCCCTGGAGCCAGACGCCACCGTCGACGATGATTCCTACTACACTGGAGGTGCCTACTACTACGTGCAGGCCGCTAACGACGACCTGGAGTAGTTTAGGAGGATCCCAGGCAGGAGGCCTGCGCCTCTTTCGATCTGTATCCCAGTTTGTGCTAGCCTTCTTAAGGCAAACTTGTTTAACTTATGACTGTACTCAGATATTGTTGCTTCCGCTGACTCGTCTATGATCGAGCACTTGTATTCGAGCCCTCGAGGCCCCTGGCTTGTATTATGATGCTTGTATGACTTATTTATGTTTTAGAGTTGTGTTGTGATATCTTCCCGTGAGTCCCTGATCTTGATCGTACACGTTTGCGTGCATGATTAGTGTACGATTGAATCGGGGGCGTCACAAGTTGGTATCAGAGCCGACTGCCTGTAGGAATCCCCTTCCACACTCCTTGGCCGAAGTCGAGTCTAGTCATTGCAAAACTTTTACTAACATGGCTGTGTGCCTTACGGGCCCACGTCGCCATTGGGTGGTATTAGGATCTTTTACTCCTCGACCTTTACTCTGGGATTCTGAACTCTCTTCTATTCGGGTTAAACGATTTTGCTAAAAAAAACTAACTTTAGGTTCTCGCAAGTACTTTCTCCCGGAGAGCCCCTTACTTCAGATGATCGCCTGCTACATCGGAAGATTCCGAAGATACTCTCTGATGTTCTCTCGAGACTTTGTGCCCATCACTTATGCTATTCCCGACCACCGATAAATTCGTATGGATAACTACTTACACTTGCCATTCATACGATCATCCCCCATTGATCTTGTTATTACAAGATACCCCGAAGTTTTCTCTATTGTTCCGAAAATACTTTGTGCCTACTGCCTAGCAGTTCTTTGCCACATGAATACCCCTTCAAATAAATCCTTGCACTTGTCGAGTATCCGCTCATCCCCAGTTGTTCATGTGTTCCACAAAAGTCTTCAAAATACTATTCGATCTTCCGAAAATCCTCTGGAGCCTTTGGCTCTTGAAATTCTTGCTTGTTTGCATTATGGTTAATCCTATAAGTCTCGTAGTCTTATTGACATTCCTTGTCATTATCATTTTGAGTCTGTCGACTCAATATGTTTGCGAATACCCGCAATCATCATTGATCCTTATAAATTACCTTTCCGGCTGAGCTGCCATTCTTTTAACTGGAATTGGTTCTCGACCAATCCAATTGTCGTTGATTGTACCCTAAGGCTATTCAACTTATCCATCCCTAATCAGAGCATTGCTTCTGATCCCTTGATTTGGAAATCATAATTCCTTGGCATTTGACAATTGACTTAGTCAGTTGTTTCTATAATTTGATCTCCTTGCATTCTTCTTCCTCTAGTTGAGTACTGATGCTCACGTCAGATCCCTTGTGGACCACCAGATCCTTTGTTGGATTTTATCTGACAACGCCCTTCATATTCAATAACCTTGTGAGCCTTTCCTCTGATACATAATGCCTTTGGTAAATTGTATCCTCTGCTTTCTCAACCATGCTCTGCCTTCGAGCTTGAGTTAATTATTTCTAAAGATTCTGGTATATGATTCCAAGAAGCCCCTATGGGTTGAACATATGCCTTCACTAAACCGTGTGAACCCGAAAGTTTTCACGAATCATACTCTTCTGGTGCTTCGCCAGATAAAATTTCAACACTGCAACTTCATCGAACGTGAGAAGTGAATGAAAGGTTATGCATTGGAGAAGTGGGAGTCGACCTTGAACTTGTGTTCATGCCCATGGACACGATGTAGATCTTATCATTAAAGCTTCTCTTAAATTAATTATTCCTTTGGTATAAGTTCATCTTATATCAGGGATCTGGCCTTTTGCAATCGTGGTTCCGACCATGTTCTCTTTTAAATACCATTTCTCGTGCAAGTTTTAACACTTGTCTTCTGTAGAGCAATACCCCCGTCCAACCTCTGCTTTGATATGTCATCGAGTATTACCCCCTGGTATCTCGAGATTATCTTGGAACTGCATAACTTCTTATGAGTTCTTCATCAAGTGCTACCTTCCCACTGATTCCAATTTTTCACGGGCTCTGAGTTATTAAACACTCAAAGACACCGATAACTGAACCGAGTCCGCTCTACGGTTCAATAACTCTTCAGTAAGCTTCTATAAGTACGAGTTTGTACCCGATCACGCCATTCCTAGCCTGTTTGGCTATATCATTGTCGTGATGATCTTAACTGTGCAACCCGGCCCTTATTCTCGGAGCACCAATTTGCGACGATAGCTAAGCTTACGTCGATTTTCCTCGTCATACCCTTTCACCTTAAACAACAAGCTTGAGTTCGAGTTTGTGTCGTACCTATGGTTCCAATAACCTCTTGCTTCATCATTCTTTTGACTTGATGTGATCGCGGATCGATTACATCTTCGTGGAATCTCTCGACAAATGTGTCATGATCACCATCTACATTCTGATGCTCTTCCAGGATATCAATTGAATTAATGATGAGAAATACCATCCTTGCCCTCGATGATTTGTGTTGTCATCGACCTCTTTATTGCGTTCCCTCCAACAAAAACTTGTTTGTGTTCTGTGTTATACCTCGAGTTCCTTGCTACCTAGCATTTGTTCTTCTTTACCATGGAGTATTACCATCTTTTATGTCAAGAAGGTCGTGAGGATTACTCCACCTCTTAAGAATTCTTGGTATGGTGATACTTCTCACCCTCACCATTCTTTCTTGGTACCCGTGTTGTTTCTAACCGGAATACCGACAATTGAACTATGAGGTGTGAATTCAAAACTTCTAGCAACCCTATTGCTTTGAAGTAATGGTCGAGTTTCATTCTAATTCTTTTGTTCGTCAAGTCACCACTCTAACATTGATCGTGCGGCCCAACCCATATTCGGGCGCACCTTTCAACCAATGTTTAATTGAGTATGTTTCCTCGAGCATACATCATTATACCATTTGATCTGACAAATGTTATCTCCTTGTTCACATAATTGTGGAAATCCATCTTGTCCGAAATCTCGATGGATTATCGCTGAGCCCATCAGCCACCTCCTCCTCTCCTTGGTTTAATGATGAACTATTGTTTCAGGAACCCACTCCCATAGTTCATTCCCTGAGAATCCTGAAATGTCATTTCGTCTATTTGTGTTGCACCTTTTATTCTCGGACATCCTGAGTCTGAGGTATCATTACACCAATCGGATCTGAATCTCGGTCAGATATGATGGTTGGGACAACTTTCCAAGAGTTATGTTGTTGGCCCTTTGATGACCTGGTAACAGGATGTCATGCCTAGCACCCCCCCCCCTGGCTGGAGGACCTATCATTATGATTTCTTTTGCAAGGATAACCATTCCTCCTAGAGGAAGTGGTAGGACTTATTTTATAAGTTACTCCTGATGGGTCATTGGTGTATCCGAAGTCGGGCCCTTGATTGAAACACCATATCATTGCTACCTGAAGCATGTCTGTGGTACTCCGTTCATCACCAAGAACATTTGAAGCACAATGCTAAATTCTCTTTATGAATTATCCAAACACCGTTGTATGGGTAATGTCATGAAATTTTTCTCCCCTTACCTAAAATGGTTTTCTACGTTATATCCTATCATGGATATCATGCCCCGCTTGTCCTAGGGAAGGATATACCCCTGTAATATGTGTGTATACACATTTTCCTCCCCATTGTTTTGATTGAACCTGGAAATCACCTTTCCTTTCCATTGGTTTATTTAAACCCTTTCTATGATCTATATGATATAAACAATAATAATTCCCTACTTGTGCAAACACCTTGGTGTACAACTCGGTCAGTAAGACCCTGTTACTTTTGTTGATGACATTTCGGTAACCACCGATGGACGAGAACTTTGCCTATTGGTCCGCCTCGTTCAACGAGCAGGAAAATGGTTCTCTTCGTCCCTCGCCCCTGGTATCGACGTTGTTGCCAACATAATCGACAGGCTATCCTCTGACATGCCTTTCTTGCATGATCACGCAAGACATCTCCGCCCTTCCTACTTTTAACCCACATGGTGGGCCCATAACCCACAGATCCATAGGATCGAAACCTGACTCTCCTGTACACCCTGTTGTCAAAGTTATCCCTCGTGCTTGACTTTCTATGTAATTCACGGGCCACCCGCCTGTTGATCTATTCTGTATCGGACACAATACTTATTCCTGTTGCTCTAAACCCCATTCACACTCTGTTTCAGGCAATGAACGATTGCCTATCCGCTTGAAACTTCTTATTGCACCGTCTTACTTTGCTCTCGATGTGTTTCGTTTGTTTAGCTCGAGAGATACTCATATGTTCATACTTGGGAAACCCCCAGAAGATTTTCCCTTATAAAATCCTATCGTTGTAGAAGCTGCCCCTTACCTATTCATAAGTATGATGGAGGTCCCGAAGAAAGGATGACAATTGATCATGGTGACTAGAAGCAGTGAAATGAAGACATCAACAAAGTGGATCAACCTCTTAGAAAGGGCAGCCAAGACCGAGAAGACTCGTTAGGTTTTTCGCTACCAACACCTTCGCCCCTTACTCCACCGCTTAAATCTCGGGACGAGATTTCTTGTAGTGGAGGAGAGTTGTGACGCCCGGGTAATTAAGCTACAGTGAACCTCTGCTAATGATGCCATGTCACCTCGATTACTGTTCCTAATCACGTGTTAGTTCGAAACTGATTCAAATTCAAATTCAAAATCAACCAAAGAATAAAAGTTTTCAAATATTAAAACTAAAATGTTCGGAGTGAACCAAATATTGCATAGGTAATTATGGTGGAGAAAGCACACCTTTATAAAATGTTTAAACACTCTAAAATGAATAAAAAAAGGTAAAAATAATAATTATTTATATGCTTTCAAAATGTTAAACAATTTCAAAACTATTTTGTTTCGGTGCTAAGTGGTTTGTGGCTGTGGCTTAGTTTGCAAACTCTCTTTTGGTGCCACTGTAGTATTTTACTAAAATGAGAAATAAAAGAAAACACAAAAACAGAAAACAATACAAAAGAGAAAAAAACTAAAACAATTAGGGTAATAAAATTAAAACAGAAAAAAAGAAGCACCCCCCCCCCCGCTGGGCCTACCGGCCCAGCTAG
>NC_041390.1:131251257-131263505 GCF_002162155.2 Triticum dicoccoides | reverse complement strand
GCCTCGCCGTCCCGCTACCCCATCGGTCGCCCGCGACGCCGCCGCCGGTTCCCGTCGCCACCACCGCTCCGCCATCGCCAAGCCGCCTCCTTGCCGGAGAGGGGACGGATCCCGGGGGCCCTGCCGCGGATCCGGCCTCCCTTGCCGCCCGTCCACGACCACGCTGACGCGGGACCCCGCCCGGAGCTACCTCGCCCCCGCCGCACGAGGACCGCGTCGCCGGCCTGCCTCCTCTCCGACGTCGTCGTCCCCGTCGCCCTCCTCGCGCCTCGCTGCCTCGTTCCCTGCGTTCCCCTGTGAGCCGCCGTCTCCCCTCCTCCCTCTCTGCTTCTGCAGTCCCCGCCGCTCGCCGCATCCGTCCCTGGCCTCGGCGCGCGTCCTCGCCCTCCCCGAGTTGCCTTTTCGCACGCGTGACGCGCCCGTGCTCCCGGCGCTGGGCCCGTCCGGCGCCGTGCCCGTCCGGCCCTGGCCACGCCGTGATGCCCTCGCCCCGCCTTGCTCTTGCACGTGCCCACCACGGCCCCGCACCGGTCACGCCCGCTCCGCTGTCGCCGGCAGCCTGCGGCCTCGCCCCGGCGCGTCCTGCATTTGGGCAACGCCACGCCTGGGGCAACGCCCGCACCCGCTGAGTCCTGGCGCCCGTTACCCGTGCCCTTGCGCCCACTTAGGCCCTTGGGGCCAATGACAGCCGGGGCCCCAAACCCCCCCAAGAACGATTTTATAAATAAAAAATAAAAAAATAACAATAAATAAAATTATTAATTAATTAATTAATTAATTGTGTTTAATTAACCTAGTAACTAATTAAACTAATTAACTATTGTTAATTAACATAACTAATCTGTTAACTAAACTAATTAACCTGGTTAATTAGTTATCAGACAATGACATGTGGGTCCCACTGGACCCACCTGTCTGTTTGACTAGTCAACCGACCAGTTGACCCGCTGACATCACTCTGATGTCATGCCTGCGTCATCATTCACTTTTATGGATAATGTTGGGTTTAAATAAATAATTAAAATCAGAAAATGATTTAAATCTTTAGAAAATCATATCTTTTAATCCGTAATTCGGATGAAAATACTTTCTACATGAAAGTTGCTCAGAACGACGAGACGATTCCGGATACGCAACCCGTTCGTCCGCCACACCCCCCTAACCTATCAAACTCGCAACTTTCCCCCCCTCCGGCTCCTCTGCCCGAAAACACGGAACCCCGGGAATACTTCCCGGATGCTTCCCCCCTTCACCGGTATCACCTCCTACCGCGTAGAACACGTCTAGCTCTGCCTGTTATCCTGTTATGCACTTGCTTGCTATGTATTTACTGTTTCTCCCCCCTCTTCTCTTCGGTAGACCCCGTGACGATGCTGACGCCCCAGTTCGACTACGGAGTTGACGACCCCTCTCTCTTGCCAGAGCAACCAGGCAAGCCCCCCCCCCTTTGATCACCAGATATCGCCTACTCTTCTCTATACTGCTTGCATTAGAGTAGTGTAGCATGTTACTGCTTTCCGTTAATCCTATTCTGATGCATAGCCTGTCATTGCTGCTACAGTCATTGATACCTTACCCGCAATCCTAAATGCTTAGTATAGGATGCTAGTGTTCCATCAGTGGCCCTACACTCTTGTCCGTCTGCCATGCTATACTACTGGGCTGTGATCACTTCGGGAGGTGATCACGGGCATATACTATATACTTTACACTGTTACATTACTGGTGATACTGTTTGGAGATGGGGGCTGAAGGGGCAGGTGGCTCCATCCCGGTAGAGGTGGGCCTGGGTTCCCGACGGCCCCCGACTGTTACTTTGTGGCGGAGCGGCAGGGCAGGTTGAGACCACCTAGGAGACAGGTGGGCCTGGCCCTGTTCGGCGTTCGCGGATACTTAACACGCTTAACGAGATCTTGGTATTTGATCTGAGTTGGCTACGAGCCTATACGCACTAACCATCTACGCGGGAGTAGTTATGGGTATCCCGACGTCGTGGTATCAGCCGAAGCACTTCAGACGTCAGCGACGGAGCGGCGCGCGCCGAATTGGACTGGAACGCCACTAGGCTAGGTCTGCTTTCGGCCGCCCTCGCAACATGCAGGTGTGCTATGGGCGATGGGCCCAGACCCCTGTGCGCTTAGGTTTAGACTGGCGTGCTGGCCTCTCTGTTGTGCCTAGGTGGGGCTGCGACGTGTTGATCTTCCACGGCCGGGCATGACCCAGGAAAGTGTGTCCGGCCAAATGGGATCAAGCGTGTTGGGTAAGTTGGTGCACCCCTGCAGGGAAGTTAATCTATTCGAATAGCCGTGATCTTCGGTAACAGGACGACTTGGAGTTGTACCTTGACCTTATGACAACTAGAACCGGATACTTAATAAAACACACCCTTCCAAGTGCCAGATACAACCGGTGGTCGCTCTCCCTCAGGGATACGAGGGGAGGATCGCCGGGTAGGATTATGCTACTGGAGATGCTACTTGGAGATGCTACTTGGAGATGCTACTTGGAGATGCTACTTGGGGGACTTCAATCTACTCTCTTCTACATGCTGCAAGACGGAGGCTGCCAGAAGCGTAGTCTTCGACAGGATTAGCTATCCCCCTTATTCTGGCATTCTGCAGTTCAGTCCACCGATATGGCCCTTTACACATATACCCATGCATATGTAGTGTAGCTCCTTGCTTGCGAGTACTTTGGATGAGTACTCACGGTTGCTTTTCTCCCTCTTTTCCCCTTTCCCTTCTACCTGGTTGTCGCAACCAGATGCTGGAGCCCTGGAGCCAGACGCCACCGTCGACGATGATTCCTACTACACTGGAGGTGCCTACTACTACGTGCAGGCCGCTAACGACGACCTGGAGTAGTTTAGGAGGATCCCAGGCAGGAGGCCTGCGCCTCTTTCGATCTGTATCCCAGTTTGTGCTAGCCTTCTTAAGGCAAACTTGTTTAACTTATGTCTGTACTCAGATATTGTTGCTTCCGCTGACTCGTCTATGATCGAGCACTTGTATTCGAGCCCTCGAGGCCCCTGGCTTGTATTATGATGCTTGTATGACTTATTTATGTTTTAGAGTTGTGTTGATATCTTCCCGTGAGTCCCTGATCTTGATCGTACACGTTTGCGTGCATGATTAGTGTACGATTGAATCGGGGGCGTCACAATGAAGTTCGGTGCGATGTAGAGGAAGTAGACGTTCTCGGGACGGTCATCATGGAAGTAGTGGCACACGGCAACGGTAGTGGAAGTAGTGGTTCATATTTCATAGTCGTACACAATCCACAGATGTTCGGGGTTGCAGTGAGGAACTTGACGTCCACAGGGTCTTTGAGGGTCGATGGTAGTGGTACACACGTCATCGGGGTACTTGTTGGATCCGAGAGGTACTTGGCGAAATGCACATCGACGGTAGTTGTACTCATATTGTCATGGTACTTGGTGATATCCGGGACGGCCTTGACACATCCGTGCGTAGAGGTACTTGGCAGTTTCGTGTAGTCGGTCTTGCCGGTCTCGGCAACATAGTTGTACAAGAGCGTCATCGGACTTGTCGAATCCGAACTCTTCGAGGGCCGTCGTGGTACTTGGCGCTTGCGGTCTTGATCTTGGCGATAGTTTGAATCTGGGGTCGTTCGCATCCATGGTCAACACCACACGGGTGTACATAGGCAAAGCTTGGTGGTGCTGCACATATGCGGTTGCCAGAGGATGGATGCCGCCGGGTTGAGGCTGCGTCTTGGCAGTTCAACGAGGGTTGAATAGGAGTCGGGCGAAGCTCGTGATGGACGGGGAGAGCAGTCTGGAGGCAGCAGCAGCAATGGTGGACAGAAATCATGCGAGGCTATGGAGCTGGGCGTGAATGGATGAGGAGGACCTGGATGGGATGAGGAGGAGGTGCTCGCGGAGAGGAACTTCGCGGTGGTGCAGAGGTCGCCGATGGAGAAGGTGGCCAAGGCATGGGCAGCGCGGGATGGCAGGACGACGGCTCTGTTGTGGGAGGCGGCGGCAGTCGAATCAAGGTGCGGCGGAGCACCATGGCTGAGGCCGGCCAAGCTCAGCGATGGGAGCGGAGAGCTTGGCTTGGAGGCGCAACACGGAGCAGTAGTGGCGACAGGGAGGCGCGGCCATGGGGATCGGGCGCGGCACGCGGGAGGAAGAAGCAGGAGAAGGTGAGGAAGGCGTGCTCACAGCTGGTCTCCGGCGACCGGAATCTGACGGGGTTGGGCGACGGTTCACATCGGGGAGGCCAAGGCGCTCGAACTGCTCTCTCTCTCTCTCTCTCTCTCTCTCTCTCTCTCTCTCTCTCTCTCTCTCTCTCTCTCTCTCTCTCTCTGACGGCGGATCGAGGAAGAGGGGGTCGGGTCGAGGGGAGATGGGGATGGAGCAGAGCTCTCCCTTGCAGCTAGGGTTAAGAAGAGAGGGTGGTCGGCTGGGCCCTGGCCTTGGTGGGTCGGCCTGGCTGCGGGTGGCCTATTGGGCTTAGGGAGGCCACAGTGGCCTGAGCCAGCTGCTGCGAGCAGGCCGAGCTGCGGCTGCTCTCCTTCTTCTTCTTTTTCCCAAAAATGGAAAATGTGAAAGAAGAAAAAGGAGAAGAAAGGAAGGTAGAGATAGAATTTGGGCGTGGGGATTATTTTCCTGGTCTCACAAAAATGAGTTTGACCCAAGAAATTAGAAGTGAGCATGGGCGTGAAGTTGAATTCAAATTCATTTGAATTTAGTTCAAATGAGTGTGAGAAAGAAGTGGGTATTCGGTAGGTCCAAAATATTGAGAATTTTGGAGGAGCCTCGGTAAATGGAGAAATAATTATCGACAAATTTTGAGATCAAGAAATGAGATAGAAAAGGCATGGAATTAAATTGCATGTGCGTTTATGGGTGATTCCAATTCAATGGAATGGTTTAATACAGCTCCCTAAATATTGGGAGGATATGTTATAAAGAGAAGTCACCATGTGAATTCCCTCGGTTTAAATAGATCGAAAGATCTATGCAATCTATTCAGCTGGGTTTTAAAAAGGGGTGCAAGATGACATGATGCAATGCACATGATGCAAAGATGAATGCAACCAACCAAACAAATCACACGACGAATCTCGGAATCCATGGAAGGCATCTGGAGCGCCGGTCTTGGGGCGTCACAGTCATCGAGCTGAACGTGTGCAGAACTCGGAGGTGCCGTACGTTCGGTACTTGATCGGTTGGATCACGAAGACGTTTGACTACACCAACCGCGTTAACCTAATGCTTCAGCTTTCGGTCTACGAGGGTACGTGGACACACTCTCCCCGCTCGTTGCTATGCTTCTCCTAGATAGATCTTGCGTGATCCTAGGTAATTTTTTTGAAATACTACGTTCCCGAACATTACAATGTTTAGTAGCTGCTTGAACTTTGGAGGTGCTCTGCATTTATGTTTTGCGGTCTTGGAAAGGGCTAGCGAGATACCACAATTGTCATATTATATCATGGTTGTTTTGAAAACGTGTTGCCGTTTGAGATATCTTATTATTGCTCGCTAGCTGATTATGTCATTGATATGAGTTAATATAATCTTTAAGAGTTATTGTCGGCATGGTTAGTTATAATGTTGGCTGAAAACATGGGTGTTGTTTAAGCTTATTTATGCAAACAAGAGCAAAAGAGTTCGTAAAAGTTTTTCTTTTTCACTTTCAGTTTATCAACTGAATTTCTTGAGGACAAGCAAAGGTTTAAGCTTGAAGGAGTTGATACTCTCCAACGTATCTACTTTTCCTAACGCTTTTCCTCTTGTTTTGGACTCTAATTTGCATGATTTGAATGAAACTAACCCCGGACTGACGCTGTTTTCAGCAGAACTACCATGGTGTTGTTTTTGTGCAGAAATAAAAGTTCTCGGAATGGAACGAAACTTTACGAGGATTTTTTATATAATAAACAAGATTTCTAGAGTCAAGACCTACCGGAAAGGGGCACCTGGGTGGGCACAACCCACCAGGGCGCGCCCCCCTCTCCTGGCACGCCTAGGTGGGTTGTCCCCACCTGGTGGCCCCGCACACCTTGAAACCGATGCTATAAAATCCTATTTTTCCAGAAAAAAATCAGGGAGAAAGAATTATTGCGATCCACGAGATGGAGTCGTCGTCACCTCCTGTTCTTCATCGGGAGGCCAAATTTGGAGTCCATTTGGGGCTCCGGAGAGGGGGGTCTTTGTTCTTCGTCATCACCAACCCTTCTCCATCGCCAATTCCATGATACTCCCCTCCAGGAGTGAGTAATTCCTTCGTAGGCTCGATGGTCGGTGAGGAGTTGGATGAGATTCATCATGTAATCGAGTTAGTTTTGTTAGGGATTGATCCCTAGTATCCACTATGTTCTAAGATTGATGTTGTTATGACTTTGCCATGCTTAATGTTGTTTGACACGAGAAAAATCTTATAAGCACTCCATGAGATGGGAAGAGAAGGAGTATTGATTTCTCTCATGCGCCGGGGAAAAAGAAAAATGCGGGCGTGCCGGTGTACCGTAGTACACAAAGAAAAGTGATACGGGAAACAAGTATTTCATTTATCTCTTTGGATGAACAAAATTACATGATCCCGTAAAAAATGGTTGTGCTCCATGGCCTACTAGCGCGGGCTGCCTGACTATGGCGATGTGCGGTCTCCTGGTTCCCGGGGCCTCGAAAAGCTCCCGGTTAATTACTCCCATGGGTTGCTCCGTAAGATACCTCCGATTAAGCCGTGTGGTTGTCTTCGTCGTCTTCGCTTCGTGTTCTCCATGCATGATGATGATGGTGTGTGTGGTGTGGGAAGCGGCAAAGCACGTGTCCTCGTCGGTACACGTGCCGCTCAAAACATGGCTTTGTGCTAGCCATGTCTGCCCTAACCGTCGTGCCTCGTCGGTCTTGACAACATTGATGTAGTTGATGTTGAAGTTGCATGGGTCATGCTCTGCTCGGACTTCTTGACGATGTGGCGGCTTCGTCGGGGTACGCAAGGGGTTCGCCTCGCGGATTCTTTTATGGAGACCGGCGTCGGTGCAAAACCAACGACCGCTCGCATCAGCATTGCCGGTGTGGTTGGTGCCTCGTCTCAACTAGATGCCGAGGTTACGACAGTCTGTGAAGACAAAGACTCCGCCTCATGAGATCGTGGAAAGTAACATCTTAAAGAGGCGTGGTGGATGCCTTATCTTGGCTAGGCACTGTATTCAGTGGTCTGCGAAAACAAGGATCACGCTACGGGGCTGAAGAAAGGTAACATCATGGAGGGGCATGGTTGATGCCCCGTCTCAGGTAGACGCCATATTCGGTGGTCTGCTAAGACAAGGATCACGCCACCCTACAGCAAATGAGACCTGATGCAATGAAGGGTGCACCTCGTCTTGTCTGGACGCTGTATTCGGTGGTCCACCAAGACAAGGGCAAAGCATCGCGGTCCTGAACAAAGGTGACATCATGGAAGAGCGTGTTTGATGCCTCGTCCTAGCTAGACACCGTATTCGGTGGTCTGCTAAGACAAGGAGCACGCTGCCTATATGTCGAGACCTGTACGCCATGAATAATGTACCTCGTCTCGGCTGGACGCCGTATTCGGTGGTCCGCCAAGACAAAGGAAACACATCGCGGGATCGTGGTAAGGATTGGTGAAGGCGTGTCATCGTGTAGCGCCATCTTCTTTGTATCACGGGCTCCGTGTTCCGGGCAGCACCAGGGGCGTGTGTCATCTTCATGGGCTCCAGGTCGCGGGCTCCATCTTGATGAGGTAGACATCGGTGGTGTCGTGCCGCAGCTCCACGCCTCCGTCCACCGCCACACCAGCTTGATGATGTTGATGATGGACGTCGTCCTACCGAGCTCCACGCCACGATCCTTCGCGGCACTAGGTTGATGATGTTGGCGATGAGCGTAGTCTTAGAGAGCTCTGTATCGCCATCCTCTGTGGCACGGCGGCGGCATCCTCGCGAGCTCCACACCCCCGTCCTCCATGGCGCCTGTTTGATGAAGACGACGGGCGTCGTCCTGGCGGGCTCCGTGTCTTCATCCTCCGTGGCACGGCGGTAGCATCCTCGCGAGCATCCACGCCTCCGGGCTCCAGCTTGACGAAGAAGACGTCTACGGTGTCCCCAACGAGCGCCACACCTATGTCCACCTTGCATGATCCACATCGCAATCCCCCGCAGCACTGTGTTGATGATGTTGGCGATGGGCCTGGTGGTGTTGATGCAGTCTCCTTGTCCTGCCTCGTCGTCCACCGGTATGAAAAAGAGTGCCGCTTCATCCGCGGCCACCATCGCCGGGGCATCGTCCGCCGCCTCGACAGCACCTGGTACGAGAAGAGCGCCTCTTCTTCCGCCGCCACCTCCGCTGAGCGCGTCGTCCGCTGCCTTGACAGCACCTGTACGAGAAGAGCGCCTGTTCGTTCGCGGCCACCTCCGTTGGACGCGTCGTTCGCTTCCTCAACTCTGAGAAGAGTGCTGCATCGTCCTCGGCCACCTCTGCTAGGCGCGTCGTGCGGAGGTCATTCTATAAAATAGATGATAACACATAGGAAAAGAAAGATTATTGCAGTGCCGTTGCACGTGGTGCATGCGCCCTGCTGGATGCTCGGTTTCCCGCTTGGAGTATATCGTCCTCATCTGTGCATCGCAACTTCTGCGCCGCTGCTCGGTGCACGTGCCACCACCATGGGCGCGTCCTTTCTCCTCGACGCTGCAACTAGGGCGTGTCTCTTGCCTCAGCGAGACACGACACTGTGTGCGTCTTGGTGCCTTGGTTGCATAGTGTGTTGTTGCAACGTGCTCTTTCGATGGCTAGCTGTGAGATGGTGAGTTCTCCTCCGCTCGACGCTGCCGCCTGGGCGCGTCCCCTTCTGTGGCTATGTCCTTAGATGGATGTTCATCACCTGATAGATAAAATACACAATAACAAATAAAATTAGTCAGTGGGGCTTGATCTGCTCCCGTTTCTTCATCTCTTCAGGCGCCTGCATCCTCGCCGTGGGCAGGCCGCCGCTGTGGCCGGCGTCTCTTCCTCCTGGGCTCATCACATCTGGTGCATGGTATGCAAACGCACGGCCATGGACGCATCGTCGTCTCCTCGGCTGTGTTTCTTGTTGCGTCGGCTATCCTCATTTTGTCTACCTCCGGTCTTTGCCTGGCCCCCTTTGCTCTTCTTTCGGTGTGTGGTCTCATGTATTTATATAGGGTGAGCATCAACCCTTCCTCCAAGTTGATTCTGGATCCAACCACAGTTGCATCTCTTTCCAATCTTGATACTTGCCTATTATGTGTTGTATTTCTTTTCAAGTTTAATGCTTGCCGGTTGGTTACAACTTTTTCCAATTTGATATTGCGGCTCGTCCTGGGATCGATTACTTGATCGGGTTTATTTGCCATCTCCCAGGCTCATACGTAGGTGTAGCTCACACCCAATGCTAATACGTGCCTATATTTCGTATATATTTCTGTTTGTGGGTATTCAGGTATATATGCACGCGAGCTTGCCGGGCGAGACACCCGAATACGTACACATAATGTACACATACTAAGTCAAGGCAAAGCTTGTCACGTGCATGCAAAACCCTTTTTTTTTTGCGGGGAGCAAAACCCTTTTTTTAACGTGCATGCATAAGCTATGTGCTGAGTACGTGGGCATTTGCCATGCGTGCATGCGCCACGATAATAATTTTTTTTGCCTTTGTATTATAACTTGTCTTTCCTTGTATAGCCTGCATCAAAAATCATTATATATATATATATATATATATATATATAATGCAATAGTGCACAAAAACTCGTCGAACAAATGCCCCCTCGTCGAGTTGAGCTTGAGTGCAAAGCAAATCGAGCTTAACTCGACGAAAATTTCTCTCTTTTCTTGGCGCATGATTCATATGCAGCCTGAAGAACCGGTTGAGAGTTCGCATCTCCGTGACGATGTGTGCGCCATTCCGAAGATGATTGGTTAGTAACGACATGTCTTAGTGTAGGTATGTCCATCCATAAGTGTGTTCTTTAGGTAGCTCGTCGGATAGTATAACAAGCACGATGCCAGTCGACGAGGCGACCCTGTCTCGTCTTCATTCCATGACGAAATAACATGCCTTGTCCTGAACACGAAAAGAAAATTTTACCAATCTCGCCGCGACCATCTAACTGCTACGGTGTCAACCGACTTGATTGGAGGGTTTCACAGATTCACGCTGGCCGCACCGGCGCGTTGCAATGCTCCCATGATCTCATTGTGTTGATGTAGGCGAGGCATCGGTAGAACGTCGATATCTCCCCTTCATTGAGTAAATCGCCACACCAATCATGGTGTGACAATTCTGGTGATACGCCGGGACGCCATCGGCCTTGTGAATGATTGAGGGGTTCATGTTGCCCCCATGCTTCATTGTTGTTGAAGACGGGGCCACGGAGACACATCGGCGCCACCTTCATGAGCACAGGTGTTGCCTTCTGGCACCCATCGTGTGTGCGGGCGTAGACCATTGGTTGTCGGGGTGTCGTCGGCGTTGTCAGGGACGCATGGGTATTGCTTCCCCCAAACACCCATAATGTAATTCGATGCAGTGGTTTGTCGTCAGAATGCCGTTGACGATGACAGGAAGCGCTTTTCCATGGCTGCAGAGATGTTGGAGGAGCACAACTAGATACAGCAAACAAAAACAGGCAGAAGAAAAAAAAGAATGTGGGTTTTAAAAATGTGGGCTTTCCCGTTATACACCAGCTATTGGGCGTGATATCCGAGAAGGCTACCGAAGGACTTGTCATTGGGAACCGCCGAAAAACCTTGACGATTGCAACTCAATAACTTGAATAAGCTTCGGTGTATGTGTATGAAGACGCCGTGTTTCAGGATGCTTCCGAGAGGCAACATAAATTCATACTCTGGCCCATCATCATATTGAGGGCCCCACAGCTCGACATGCCCTCCGCACACGCTCCATGAACCCAGAGACTTAGGTGTGATAAGTTCGGGATAAATGGTTTTGGGATAACGGCTTGGCGATTTTTCTTCATGCATATTGAGGGGTGGTGAACAGCTACCTCCCTCCTTCCTTCCAGTGGGCCCCTTTCTGCTTGGGGCCACTTGATTGCTTCTTGTACTGTTGGGATTTTTCTTGCATTTTCTTCTTGGACTTTTGGAATTTTATTATGATTGCTCACGCGGATAATTGATTGGCCACGAACTTCATGGGCTTGCTTTGACATTTGGCTGAAACTTCTTGAGGAGTCTTCTTCCAGGATTCTTAGGGACCCACCTTGAGAACTTGGAAGGCAACTGTTCACCTCTATGGACTAGGAAAAACCCTCTAGCACATTATCTGGGGCTTCTGGTGGCGCACCCCAGGGTTGCCATGTGACTACGCACCAAACCAACTTGTGTTGGGTCAGGCAGCCCTCCATGATCTTTTCCTATACTCTTCCCCGGAGTGCGAGCCTTTGTGAACACAAGGCATGCCGGGAAACACGAAGAGTGTGCGTCTCAATACTCAGAAGTGTCCAAGTAATCATCTCCGCTGCCTCCGGAAGCATATAGCTGGTACGTGTCATGCATTGTGGGTGTAGGAGCCACTCCACCTGCAACTTGACACATTGTGCCACCCTCCAACAAGTCCTAGGGTAGCCAAAACTTCAATCAATAACATGGTGTGATAGGGATAGCCATTTTTATTGGACTTAGTCCATAAAAATTGGGGAAAACTAGATATAACCACGAAACGCAAAGCAGAATGCATCATGGATCCGATAGCCCACAGAAAAAAAATTCCCCAATGGAAATCAGGAAGGCAACGAAAAGAGGCAACATTTTAATAAAAAATATTTTTTAGGAACCTTCCATTGATTGGGGGCATAGGTCGGACTCCTTGGGAAGCGACGAGCTGGTATGCTCCCCCGTCGTAGACTTGTTCGATGACGTATGGTCCTTCCCACTTCGGCTCGAACTTGCCCTTCGTCTTGTGCGTCACAACGATGGGCCGCCTGAGCACGAGGACCAACTCATCTTTTCGGAAGACGCGTTGCTTGACGAGTAAGCTCTCACCATATTCTGGTGGTAAAGCTCCAGGTTCTGTAGGGCATGAAGTCGCACCTCTTCAAGGGCATCGAGCTCCTGGAACCGCGGTTGTACCTGTTCATCTTGAGTGATTTCATCTTGGATAGCCACCCTCAAGGAGGGTAGCTGGACCTCCAGTGGTAGGACCGCCTCACTCCCGTAAATGAGAGAAAACAGAGTCACCTGTGTTGGGTACGGACTGTGACACGGT